>NW_028157365.1:12500-17500 GCF_964263955.1 Coregonus lavaretus
ACTATGAGAACCAGGGACCGACTCCTGGCTCCCGGAAGGCCGATTTTGATGCACTTTTCTCGGATTGGGTTGGTGGTCAGACACCCCCATATGGAAACCATCCGGTTGACACTATGAGAACCAGGGACCGACTCCTGGCTCCCGGAAGGCCGATTTTGATGCACTTTTCTCGGATTGGGTTGGTGGTCAGACACCCCCATATGGAAACCATCCGGTTGACACTATGAGAACCAGGGACCGACTCCTGGCTCCCGGAAGGCCGATTTTGATGCACTTTTCTCGGATTGGGTTGGTGGTCAGACACCCCCATATGGAAATCATCCGGTTGACATTAGGAGAACCAGGGACCGACTCCTGGCTCCCGGAAGGCCGATTTTGATGCACTTTTCTCGGATTGGGGTGGTGGTCAGACACCCCCATATGGAAATCATCCGGTTGACAACAGGAGAACCAGGGGCCGACTCCTGCCTCACGGAAGGCCGATTTTGATGCACTTTTCTCGGATTGGGTTGGTGGTCAGACACCCCCATATGGAAACCATCCGGTTGACACTATGAGAACCAGGGACCGACTCCTGGCTCCCGGAAGGCCGATTTTGATGCACTTTTCTCGGATTGGGTTGGTGGTCAGACACCCCCATATGGAAACCATCCGGTTGACACTATGAGAACCAGGGACCGACTCCTGGCTCCCGGAAGGCCGATTTTGATGCACTTTTCTCGGATTGGGTTGGTGGTCAGACACCCCCATATGGAAACCATCCGGTTGACACTATGAGAACCAGGGACCGACTCCTGGCTCCCGGAAGGCCGATTTTGATGCACTTTTCTCGGATTGGGTTGGTGGTCAGACACCCCCATATGGAAATCATCCGGTTGACATTAGGAGAACCAGGGGACCGACTCCTGGCTCCCGGAAGGCCGATTTTGATGCACTTTTCTCGGATTGGGTTGGTGGTCAGACACCCCCATATGGAAATCATCCGGTTGACATTAGGAGAACCAGGGACCGACTCCTGGCTCCCGGAAGGCCGATTTTGATGCACTTTTCTCGGATTGGGTTGGTGGTCAGACACCCCCATATGGAAACCATCCGGTTGACACTATGAGAACCAGGGACCGACTCCTGGCTCCCGGAAGGCCGATTTTGATGCACTTTTCTCGGATTGGGTTGGTGGTCAGACACCCCCATATGGAAAATCATCCGGTTGACACTATGAGAACCAGGGACCGACTCCTGGCTCACGGAGGCCGATTTTGATGCACTTTTCTCGGATTGGGTTGGTGGTCAGACACCCCCATATGGAAATCATCCGGTTGACACTATGAGAACCAGGGACCGACTCCTGGCTCACGGAGGCCGATTTTGATGCACTTTTCTCGGATTGGGGTGGTGGTCAGACACCCCCATATGGTAAACCGCCGGCGGACACTAGGAGAACCAGGGGAGGCTCTTACCTCACACATGGGGGTTTTGGGTGCCCTTGGCCGGCTTGGGGGTGACCCCAAGAGGGGGTCCAAGACCCCACACCCGGATCCATCCACAGGGGGGCGCCACATGTCATTTTAAGCCTGATTTCACTAGGGGAACCAGGGGATGATCTTAACTCACAAATGGGGGTTTTGGGTGCCCATGGCTGGCTTGGGGGTGACCCCAAGAGGGGGTCCAAGACCCCACAGCCGGATCCATCCACAGGGGGGCGCCACAGAGGTCATTTTAGGCCTGATTTCACTAGGGGAACCAGGGGATGATCTTAACTCACAAATGGGGGATTTGGCTGCCCATGGCTTGGGGGAGACCCCAAGAGGGGGTCCAAGCACCCCCACCCGGATCCATCCACAGGGGGGGCGCCACATGTCACTTTAGGCCTGATTTCACTATGGGGACACAGGGGAGGCTGTTCACTCACACATGGGGGTTTTGGGTGCCCATGGCCGGCTTGGGGGTGACCCCAAGAGGGGGTACAAGACCCCACAGCCGGATCCATCCACAGGGGGGCGCCACATGTCATTTTAAGCCTGATTTCACTATGGGGACCCAGGGGAGGCTGTTCACTCACACATGGGGGTTTTGGGTGCCCATGGTCGGCATGGCTGGCTTGGAGGAGACCCCAAGAAGGGGTCCAAGCACCCCCATCCAGATCCATCCACAGGGGGGCGCCACAGGTCACTTTAGGCCGGATTTCACTATGGGGACCCAGGGGAGGCTGTTCACTCACACATGGGGGTTTTGGGTGCCCATGGTCGGCATGGCCAGCTTGGGGGAGACCCCAAGAAGGGGTCCAAGCACCCACAGCCGAATCCATCCACAGGGGGGGCGCCACAGGTCACTTTAGGCCGGATTTCACTATGGGGACCCAGGGGAGGCTGTTCACTCACACATGGGGGTTTTGGGTGCCCATGGTCGGCATGGCCAGCTTGGGGGAGACCCCAAGAAGGGGTCCAAGCACCCACAGCCGAATCCATCCACAGGGGGGCGCACAGGTCACTTTAGGCCGGATTTCACTATGGGTACACTGGGGAGGCTGTTCACTCACACATGGGGGTTTTGGGTGCCCATGGTCGGCATGGCTGGCTTGGAGGAGACCCCAAGAAGGGGTCCAAGCACCCCCACCAAGATCCATCCACAGGGGGGCGCCACAGGTCACTTTAAGCCTGATTTCACTATGGGTACACTGGGGAGGCTGTTCACTCACACATGGGGGTTGGGTGCCCATGGTCGGCATGGCTGGCTTGGAGGAGACCCCAAGAAGGGGTCCAAGCACCCCCACCAAGATCCATCCACAGGGGGGCGCCACAGGTCATTTTCACTAGGAGAACCAGGGGAGGGCTCCTGACTCACACATGGGCATTCTGGGTGCCCATGGCTGGGATGGGTGAGACAGAGTCCAGCCCTCCACACACAAAAGTGACCCAGCAGGCCAGAAGAAAGGGGAGAGAGAGAGAGAGAGAGAACAAATAATACATGGGCACAGAGCAGCCAGCCTCCATTGGAGCTGCCTGCACAGTGCTGCCCTCCTGTGGGAAAGGTTCACACACACACTCACTCACTCACTCACACAGACACACACAGACAAACCTATTCACTTGGGCCTTCTCCCTCATGCCCTGCTGACATCCATGCAGGCCCACATTGACCTTTGTGACCTCTGGAGCTCCATGCACCTTGTTCTAAACTCCCTGCCTAGTAAAGGGCATCTCCCATGGGCATGAGAGTACAGCTCACTCCCCTGGAGCACCATGCCTCTTTTTAATCACTCTCTCCCTATTAAAACCCTCTCTCCCATGGGCTTGAGAGTACAGCTTACTCCCTTGACCTCCAGAGGTATAGGAGGCCAAAAAAAAAGGGGGACAGAGCAGACAGCCCCCAAAGGGGATGCCTGCTCTGCCCCCCTATGAGACAGGTTCACTCACTCACACAGACACACCTATTCACTTGGGCCTTCTCCCTCATGCCCTGCTGACATCCATGCAGGCCCACATTGACCTTTGTGACCTCTGGAGCTACATGCCTCTTTTTAAACTCTCTCTTCCCATTAAAAGCCTCTCTCACATGGGCTTGAGAGTACAGCTTACTCCCTTGACCTCCAGAGGTATAGGAGGCCAAAAAAAAAGGGGGACAGAGCAGACAGCCCCCAAAGGGGATGCCTGCTCTGCCCCCCTATGAGACAGGTTCACTCACTCACACAGACACACCTATTCACTTGGGCCTTCTCCCTCATGCCCTGCTGACATCCATGCAGGCCCACATTGACCTTTGTGACCTCTGGAGCTACATGCCTCTTTTTAAACTCTCTCTTCCCATTAAAAGCCTCTCTCACATGGGCTTGAGAGTACAGCTTACTCCCTTGACCTCCAGAGGTATAGGAGGCCAAAAAAAAAGGGGGACAGAGCAGACAGCCCCCAAAGGGGATGCCTGCTCTGCCCCCCTATGAGACAGGTTCACTCACTCACACAGACACACCTATTCACTTGGGCCTTCTCTCTGTGGCCCTGCTGACAGCCATGCAGGCCCACATTGACCTTTGTGACCTCTGGAGCTCATTGCCTCCATCTCTACACTCCATGCCCAGTGAAACCCTCTCTCACTCGGCCTGAGACTGCAGCTCACTCCCTGGATGGCCTGGGCTCCAGAACCACGACCACCAAGCCCACACTCCCTGCCCACTCAAACCCTCTCTCACTCGGCCTCAGACTGCAGCTCACTCCCTGGATGGCCTGGGCTCCAGAACCACGACCACCAAGCCCACACTCCCTGCCCGCTCAAACCATCTCTCACTCGGACTGAGACTGCAGCTCACTGCATGGGCGTCCCCGACCTCCATGCCTCCAGGCCCACACTCCGTGTCCGCTCAAACCATCTCTCACTCGGACTGAGACTGCAGCTCACTGCATGGGCGTCCCCGACCTCCATGCCTCCAGGCCCACACTCTGTGTCCGCTCAAACCATCTCTCACTCGGACTGAGACTGCAGCTCACTGCATGGGCCTCCCCGACCTCCATGCCTCCAGGCCCACACTCTGTGTCCGCTCAAACCATCTCTCACTCGGACTGAGACTGCAGCTCACTGCATGGGCCTCCCCGACCTCCATGCCTCCAGGCCCACACTCTGTGTCCGCTCAAACCATCTCTCACTCGGACTGAGACTGCAGCTCACTGCATGGGCCTCCCCGACCTCCATGCCTCCAGGCCCACACTCCGTGTCCGCTCAAACCATCTCTCACTCGGACTGAGACTGCAGCTCACTGCATGGGCCTCCCCGACCTCCATGCCTCCAGGCCCACACTCTGTGTCCGCTCAAACCATCTCTCACTCGGACTGAGACTGCAGCTCACTGCATGGGCCTCCCCGACCTCCATGCCTCCAGGCCCACACTCTGTGTCCGCTCAAACCATCTCTCACTCGGACTGAGACTGCAGCTCACTGCATGGGCCTCCCCGACCTCCATGCCTCCAGGCCCACACTCTGTGTCCGCTCAAACCATCTCTCACTCGGACTGAG
>NW_028157365.1:27500-34253 GCF_964263955.1 Coregonus lavaretus
AGGGACCGACTCCTGCCTCACGGAAGGCCGATTTTGATGCACTTTTCTCGGATTGGGTTGGTGGTCAGACACCCCAACATGGTTGTCCGCCGGCGGACACCAGGAGAACCAGGGACCGACTCCTGGCTCACGGAAGGCCGATTTGATGCACTTTTTTCGGATTGGGGTGGTGGTCAGACACCCCCATATGGAAATCATCCGGTTGACAACAGGAGAACCAGGGGCCGACTCCTGCCTCACGGAAGGCCGATTTTGATGCACTTTTCTCGGATTGGGTTGGTGGTCAGACACCCCAACATGGTTGTCCGCCGGCGGACACCAGGAGAACCAGGGACCGACTCCTGGCTCACGGAAGGCCGATTTGATGCACTTTTTTCGGATTGGGGTGGTGGTCAGACACCCCCATATGGAAATCATCCGGTTGACAACAGGAGAACCAGGGGCCGACTCCTGCCTCACGGAAGGCCGATTTTGATGCACTTTTCTCGGATTGGGTTGGTGGTCAGACACCCCCATATGGAAACCATCCGGTTGACACTATGAGAACCAGGGACCGACTCCTGGCTCCCGGAAGGCCGATTTTGATGCACTTTTCTCGGATTGGGTTGGTGGTCAGACACCCCCATATGGAAACCATCCGGTTGACACTATGAGAACCAGGGACCGACTCCTGGCTCCCGGAAGGCCGATTTTGATGCACTTTTCTCGGATTGGGTTGGTGGTCAGACACCCCCATATGGAAACCATCCGGTTGACACTATGAGAACCAGGGACCGACTCCTGGCTCCCGGAAGGCCGATTTTGATGCACTTTTCTCGGATTGGGTTGGTGGTCAGACACCCCCATATGGAAATCATCCGGTTGACATTAGGAGAACCAGGGACCGACTCCTGGCTCCCGGAAGGCCGATTTTGATGCACTTTTCTCGGATTGGGGTGGTGGTCAGACACCCCCATATGGAAATCATCCGGTTGACAACAGGAGAACCAGGGGCCGACTCCTGCCTCACGGAAGGCCGATTTTGATGCACTTTTCTCGGATTGGGTTGGTGGTCAGACACCCCCATATGGAAACCATCCGGTTGACACTATGAGAACCAGGGACCGACTCCTGGCTCCCGGAAGGCCGATTTTGATGCACTTTTCTCGGATTGGGTTGGTGGTCAGACACCCCCATATGGAAACCATCCGGTTGACACTATGAGAACCAGGGACCGACTCCTGGCTCCCGGAAGGCCGATTTTGATGCACTTTTCTCGGATTGGGTTGGTGGTCAGACACCCCCATATGGAAACCATCCGGTTGACACTATGAGAACCAGGGACCGACTCCTGGCTCCCGGAAGGCCGATTTTGATGCACTTTTCTCGGATTGGGTTGGTGGTCAGACACCCCCATATGGAAATCATCCGGTTGACATTAGGAGAACCAGGGACCGACTCCTGGCTCCCGGAAGGCCGATTTTGATGCACTTTTCTCGGATTGGGTTGGTGGTCAGACACCCCCATATGGAAATCATCCGGTTGACATTAGGAGAACCAGGGACCGACTCCTGGCTCCCGGAAGGCCGATTTTGATGCACTTTTCTCGGATTGGGTTGGTGGTCAGACACCCCCATATGGAAACCATCCGGTTGACACTATGAGAACCAGGGACCGACTCCTGGCTCCCGGAAGGCCGATTTTGATGCACTTTTCTCGGATTGGGTTGGTGGTCAGACACCCCCATATGGAAATCATCCGGTTGACACTATGAGAACCAGGGACCGACTCCTGGCTCACGGAGGCCGATTTTGATGCACTTTTCTCGGATTGGGTTGGTGGTCAGACACCCCCATATGGAAATCATCCGGTTGACACTATGAGAACCAGGGACCGACTCCTGGCTCACGGAGGCCGATTTTGATGCACTTTTCTCGGATTGGGGTGGTGGTCAGACACCCCCATATGGTAAACCGCCGGCGGACACTAGGAGAACCAGGGGAGGCTCTTACCTCACACATGGGGGTTTTGGGTGCCCTTGGCCGGCTTGGGGGTGACCCCAAGAGGGGGTCCAAGACCCCACACCCGGATCCATCCACAGGGGGGCGCCACATGTCATTTTAAGCCTGATTTCACTAGGGGAACCAGGGGATGATCTTAACTCACAAATGGGGGTTTTGGGTGCCCATGGCTGGCTTGGGGGTGACCCCAAGAGGGGGTCCAAGACCCCACAGCCGGATCCATCCACAGGGGGGCGCCACAGAGGTCATTTTAGGCCTGATTTCACTAGGGGAACCAGGGGATGATCTTAACTCACAAATGGGGGATTTGGCTGCCCATGGCTTGGGGGAGACCCCAAGAGGGGGTCCAAGCACCCCCACCCGGATCCATCCACAGGGGGGCGCCACATGTCACTTTAGGCCTGATTTCACTATGGGGACACAGGGGAGGCTGTTCACTCACACATGGGGGTTTTGGGTGCCCATGGCCGGCTTGGGGGTGACCCCAAGAGGGGGTACAAGACCCCACAGCCGGATCCATCCACAGGGGGGCGCCACATGTCATTTTAAGCCTGATTTCACTATGGGGACCCAGGGGAGGCTGTTCACTCACACATGGGGGTTTTGGGTGCCCATGGTCGGCATGGCTGGCTTGGAGGAGACCCCAAGAAGGGGTCCAAGCACCCCCATCCAGATCCATCCACAGGGGGGCGCCACAGGTCACTTTAGGCCGGATTTCACTATGGGGACCCAGGGGAGGCTGTTCACTCACACATGGGGGTTTTGGGTGCCCATGGTCGGCATGGCCAGCTTGGGGGAGACCCCAAGAAGGGGTCCAAGCACCCACAGCCGAATCCATCCACAGGGGGGCGCCACAGGTCACTTTAGGCCGGATTTCACTATGGGGACCCAGGGGAGGCTGTTCACTCACACATGGGGGTTTTGGGTGCCCATGGTCGGCATGGCCAGCTTGGGGGAGACCCCAAGAAGGGGTCCAAGCACCCACAGCCGAATCCATCCACAGGGGGGCGCCACAGGTCACTTTAGGCCGGATTTCACTATGGGTACACTGGGGAGGCTGTTCACTCACACATGGGGGTTTTGGGTGCCCATGGTCGGCATGGCTGGCTTGGAGGAGACCCCAAGAAGGGGTCCAAGCACCCCCACCAAGATCCATCCACAGGGGGGCGCCACAGGTCACTTTAAGCCTGATTTCACTATGGGTACACTGGGGAGGCTGTTCACTCACACATGGGGGTTTTGGGTGCCCATGGTCGGCATGGCTGGCTTGGAGGAGACCCCAAGAAGGGGTCCAAGCACCCCCACCAAGATCCATCCACAGGGGGGCGCCACAGGTCATTTTCACTAGGAGAACCAGGGGAGGGCTCCTGACTCACACATGGGCATTCTGGGTGCCCATGGCTGGGATGGGTGAGACAGAGTCCAGCCCTCCACACACAAAAGTGACCCAGCAGGCCAGAAGAAAGGGGAGAGAGAGAGAGAGAGAGAACAAATAATACATGGGCACAGAGCAGCCAGCCTCCATTGGAGCTGCCTGCACAGTGCTGCCCTCCTGTGGGAAAGGTTCACACACACACTCACTCACTCACTCACACAGACACACACAGACAAACCTATTCACTTGGGCCTTCTCCCTCATGCCCTGCTGACATCCATGCAGGCCCACATTGACCTTTGTGACCTCTGGAGCTCCATGCACCTTGTTCTAAACTCCCCTGCCTAGTAAAGGGCATCTCCCATGGGCATGAGAGTACAGCTCACTCCCCTGGAGCACCATGCCTCTTTTTAATCACTCTCTCCCTATTAAAACCCTCTCTCCCATGGGCTTGAGAGTACAGCTTACTCCCTTGACCTCCAGAGGTATAGGAGGCCAAAAAAAAAGGGGGACAGAGCAGACAGCCCCCAAAGGGGATGCCTGCTCTGCCCCCCTATGAGACAGGTTCACTCACTCACACAGACACACCTATTCACTTGGGCCTTCTCCCTCATGCCCTGCTGACATCCATGCAGGCCCACATTGACCTTTGTGACCTCTGGAGCTACATGCCTCTTTTTAAACTCCTCTCTTCCCATTAAAAGCCTCTCTCACATGGGCTTGAGAGTACAGCTTACTCCCTTGACCTCCAGAGGTATAGGAGGCCAAAAAAAAAGGGGGACAGAGCAGACAGCCCCCAAAGGGGATGCCTGCTCTGCCCCCCTATGAGACAGGTTCACTCACTCACACAGACACACCTATTCACTTGGGCCTTCTCCCTCATGCCCTGCTGACATCCATGCAGGCCCACATTGACCTTTGTGACCTCTGGAGCTACATGCCTCTTTTTAAACTCTCTCTTCCCATTAAAAGCCTCTCTCACATGGGCTTGAGAGTACAGCTTACTCCCTTGACCTCCAGAGGTATAGGAGGCCAAAAAAAAAGGGGGACAGAGCAGACAGCCCCCAAAGGGGATGCCTGCTCTGCCCCCCTATGAGACAGGTTCACTCACTCACACAGACACACCTATTCACTTGGCCTTCTCTCTGTGGCCCTGCTGACAAGCCATGCAGGCCCACATTGACCTTTGTGACCTCTGGAGCTCATTGCCTCCATCTCTACACTCCATGCCCAGTGAAACCCTCTCTCACTCGGCCTGAGACTGCAGCTCACTCCCTGGATGGCCTGGGCTCCAGAACCACGACCACCAAGCCCACACTCCCTGCCCACTCAAACCCTCTCTCACTCGGCCTCAGACTGCAGCTCACTCCCTGGATGGCCTGGGCTCCAGAACCACGACCACCAAGCCCACACTCCCTGCCCGCTCAAACCATCTCTCACTCGGACTGAGACTGCAGCTCACTGCATGGGCGTCCCCGACCTCCATGCCTCCAGGCCCACACTCCGTGTCCGCTCAAACCATCTCTCACTCGACTGAGACTGCAGCTCACTGCATGGGCGTCCCCGACCTCCATGCCTCCAGGCCCACACTCTGTGTCCGCTCAAACCATCTCTCACTCGGACTGAGACTGCAGCTCACTGCATGGGCCTCCCCGACCTCCATGCCTCCAGGCCCACACTCTGTGTCCGCTCAAACCATCTCTCACTCGGACTGAGACTGCAGCTCACTGCATGGGCCTCCCCGACCTCCATGCCTCCAGGCCCACACTCTGTGTCCGCTCAAACCATCTCTCACTCGGACTGAGACTGCAGCTCACTGCATGGGCCTCCCCGACCTCCATGCCTCCAGGCCCACACTCCGTGTCCGCTCAAACCATCTCTCACTCGGACTGAGACTGCAGCTCACTGCATGGGCCTCCCCGACCTCCATGCCTCCAGGCCCACACTCTGTGTCCGCTCAAACCATCTCTCACTCGGACTGAGACTGCAGCTCACTGCATGGGCCTCCCCGACCTCCATGCCTCCAGGCCCACACTCTGTGTCCGCTCAAACCATCTCTCACTCGGACTGAGACTGCAGCTCACTGCATGGGCCTCCCCGACCTCCATGCCTCCAGGCCCACACTCTGTGTCCGCTCAAACCATCTCTCACTCGGACTGAGACTGCAGCTCACTCCCTCGACCTCCATGCCTCTCCGACCTCCATGCCTCCAGGCCCACACTCCATGCCCGCTCAAACCATCTCTCACTCGGCCTGAGACTGCAGCTCACTCCCTGGGTGGCCTGGGCTCCAGAACCACGACCACCAGGCGAACCGGGGCACCCACTCTTAAGCACCCCTCCCGCGGACACAAAGTAGTCTTAAGCCCGGCCTTCAGGAACCACGCGTACCTGGTAACCCAAAACAAGCTCATCGTACCTGGTAACCCAATTTTATTTGTATTTTTTCCCCGTTCACAGACTAAGTCCCCACTCAGACCTCCGCTGCCTGAGTGACGCCCTTAGCCTGCTAGTCCGACCAACCCTGCTCGGACTCGGGGTGCCCACCGCCCTTGGGCTGCCTGCCCTGGTTCTTTTTTTTTCTCCGCTCACAGACTAAGTCCCCACTCAGACCTCCACAGCCTGAGTGACGCCCTTAGCCTGCTAGTCCGACCGCCCCTGCTCGGACTCGGGGTGCCCACCGCCCTTGGGCTGCCCTGGTTCTTTTTTTTTTTTCCGCTCAGAGACTAAGTCCCCACTCAGACCTCCACAGCCTGAGTGACGCCCTTAGCCCGCTAGTCCGACCGCCCCTGCTCGGACTCGGGGTGCCCACCGCCCTTGGGCTGCCCTGGTTCTTTTTTTTTTTCCGCTCAGAGGACTAAGTCCCCACTCAGACCTCCACAGCCTGAGTGACGCCCTTAGCCCGCTAGTCCGACCGCCCCTGCTCGGACTCGGGGTGCCCACCGCCCTTGGGCTGCCCTGGTTCTTTTTTTTTTTCCGCTCAGAGACTAAGTCCCCACTCAGACCTCCACAGCCTGAGTGACGCCCTTAGCCCGCTAGTCCGACCGCCCCTGCTCGGACTCGGGGTGCCCACCGCCCTTGGGCTGCCTGCCCTGGTTCTTTTTTTTTTTCCGCTCAGAGACTAAGTCCCCACTCAGACCTCCACAGCCTGAGTGACGCCCTTAGCCCGCTAGTCCGACCGCCCCTGCTCGGACTCGGGGTGCCCACCGCCCTTGGGCTGCCTGCCCTGGTTCTTTTATTTTTTTCCGCTCAGAGACTAAGTCCCCACCATTTTTTGTACCTGGTTACCTCAGAGTAACACGGGAGGAAGGTGGAGGAAGACGCCTTCCGTCCCCGACAAAAGCTTGGATCGAGGGCTGACTTTCAATAGATCGCAGCG
>NW_028157364.1:0-30000 GCF_964263955.1 Coregonus lavaretus
GGTTACGACTGGGATCGAACACGCAACCTTCTGATCCATGGACATCAGTGGAGGTTAGGGTTAGGGTTACGACTGGGATCGAACACGCAACCTTCTGATCCATGGACATCAGTGGAGGTTAGGGTTAGGGTTACGACTGGGATCGAACACGCAACCTTCTGATCCAGAGTCATGGACATCAGTGGAGGTTAGGGTTACGACTGGGATCGAACACGCAACCTTCTGATCCATGGACATCAGTGGAGGTTAGGTTAAGACTGGGATCGAACACGCAACCTTCTGATCCATGGACATCAGTGGAGGTTAGGGTTAGGGTTACGACTGGGATCGAACACGCAACCTTCTGATCCATGGACATCAGTGGAGGTTAGGGTTAGGGTTACGACTGGGATCGAACACGCAACCTTCTGATCCATGGACATCAGTGGAGGTTAGGGTTAGGGTTACGACTGGGATCGAGGACATCAGTGGAGGTTAGGGTTAGGGTTACGACTGGGATCGAACACGCAACCTTCTGATCCATGGACATCAGTGGAGGTTAGGGTTAGGGTTACGACTGGGATCGAACACGCAACCTTCTGATCCAGAGTCATGGACATCAGTGGGTAGGGTTAGGGTTACGACTGGGATCGAACACGCAACCTTCTGATCCATGGACATCAGTGGAGGTTAGGGTTAGGGTTACGACTGGGATCGAACACAGCAACCTTCTGATCCATGGACATCAGTGGAGGTTAGGGTTAGGGTTACGACTGGGATCGAACACGCAACCTTCTGATCCAGAGTCATGGACATCAGTGGAGGTTAGGGTTAGGGTTACGACTGGGATCGAACACGCAACCTTCTGATCCAGAGTCATAGACATCAGTGGAGGTTAGGGTTAGGGTTACGACTGGGATCGAACACGCAACCTTCTGATCAGCATGGACATCAGTGGAGGTTAGGGTTAGGGTTACGACTGGGATCGAACACGCAACCTTCTGATCCATGGACATCAGTGGAGGTTAGGGTTAGGGTTACGACTGGGATCGAACACGCAACCTTCTGATCCATGGACATCAGTGGAGGTTAGGTTAGGGTTACGACTGGGATCGAACACGCAACCTTCTGATCCATGGACATCAGTGGGAGGTTAGGGTTAGGGTTACGACTGGGATCGAACACGCAACCTTCTGATCCAGAGTCATGGACATCAGTGGGAGGTTAGGGTTACGACTGGGATCGAACACGCAACCTTCTGATCCATGGACATCAGTGGAGGTTAGGGTTAGGGGTTACGACTGGGATCGAACACGCAACCTTCTGATCCATGGACATCAGTGGAGGTTAGGGTTAGGGTTACGACTGGGATCGAACACGCAACCTTCTGATCCATGGACATCAGTGGAGGTTAGGGTTAGGGTTACGACTAGGATCGAACACGCAACCTTCTGATCCATGGACATCAGTGGAGGTTAGGGTTAGGGTTACGACTGGGATCGAACACGCAACCTTCTGATCCATGGACATCAGTGGAGGTTAGGGTTAGGGTTACGACTGGGATCGAACACGCAACCTTCTGATCCAGAGTCATGACATCAGTGGAGGTTAGGGTTAGGGTTACGACTGGGATCGAACACGCAACCTTCTGATCCAGAGTCATAGACATCAGTGGAGGTTAGGGTTAGGGTTACGACTGGGATCGAACACGCAACCTTCTGATCCAGAGTCATGGACATCAGTGGAGGTTAGGGTTAGGGTTACGACTGGGATCGAACACGCAACCTTCTGATCCATGGACATCAGTGGAGGTTAGGGTTAGGGTTACGACTGGGATCGAACACGCAACCTTCTGATCCATGGACATCAGTGGAGGTTAGGGTTAGGGTTACGACTGGGATCGAACACGCAACCTTCTGATCCATGGACATCAGTGGAGGTTAGGGTTAGGGTTACGACTGGGATCGAACACGCAACCTTCTGATCCAGAGTCATGGACATCAGTGGAGGTTAGGGTTACGACTGGGATCGAACACGCAACCTTCTGATCCATGGACATCAGTGGAGGGTTAGGGTTAATGACTGGGATCGAACACGCAACCTTCTGATCCATGGACATCAGTGGAGGTTAGGGTTAGGGTTACGACTGGGATCGAACACGCAACCTTCTGATCCATGGACATCAGTGGAGGTTAGGGTTAGGGTTACGACTGGGATCGAACAAGCAACCTTCTGATCCAGAGTCATAGACATCAGTGGAGGTTAGGGTTAGGGTTACGACTGGGATCGAACACGCAACCTTCTGATCCATGGACATCAGTGGAGGTTAGGGTTAGGGTTATGACTGGGATCGAACACGCAACCTTCTGATCCATGGACATCAGTGGAGGTTAGGGTTAGGGTTACGACTGGGATCGAACACGCAACCTTCTGATCCAGAGTCATGGACATCAGTGGAGGTTAGGGTTACGACTGGGATCGAACACGCAACCTTCTGATCCATGGACATCAGTGGAGGTTAGGGTTAGGGTTACGACTGGGATCGAACACGCAACCTTCTGATCCATGGACATCAGTGGAGGTTAGGGTTAGGGTTACGACTGGGATCGAACACGCAACCTTCTGATCCATGGACATCAGTGGAGGTTAGGGTTAGGGTTACGACTGGGATCGAACACGCAACCTTCTGATCCAGAGTCATGGACATCAGTGGAGGTTAAGGTTACGACTGGGATCGAACACGCAACCTTCTGATCCATGGACATCAGTGGAGGTTAGGGTTAGGGTTACGACTGGGATCGAACACGCAACCTTCTGATCCAGAGTCATGGACCATCAGTGGAGGTTAAGGTTACGACTGGGATCGAACACGCAACCTTCTGATCCATGGACATCAGTGGAGGTTAGGGTTAGGGTTACGACTGGGATCGAACACGCAACCTTCTGATCCATGGACATCAGTGGAGGTTAGGGTTAGGGTTACGACTGGGATCGAACACGCAACCTTCTGATCCATGGACATCAGTGGAGGTTAGGGTTAGGGTTACGACTGGGATCGAACACGCAACCTTCTGATCCATGGACATCAGTGGAGGTTAGGGTTAGGGTTACGACTGGGATCGAACACGCAACCTTCTGATCCATGGACATCAGTGGAGGTTAGGGTTAGGGTTACGACTGGGATCGAACACGCAACCTTCTGATCCAGAGTCATGGACATCAGTGGAGGTTAGGGTTACGACTGGGATCGAACACGCAACCTTCTGATCCATGGACATCAGTGGAGGTTAGGGTTAATACTGGGATCGAACACGCAACCTTCTGATCCATTGGACATCAGTGGAGGTTAGGGTTAGGGTTACGACTGGGATCGAACACGCAACCTTCTGATCCATGGACATCAGTGGAGGTTAGGGTTAGGGTTACGACTGGGATCGAACAAGCAACCTTCTGATCCAGAGTCATAGACATCAGTGGAGGTTAGGGTTAGGGTTACGACTGGGATCGAACACGCAACCTTCTGATCCATGGACATCAGTGGAGGTTAGGGTTAGGGTTACGACTGGGATCGAACACGCAACCTTCTGATCCATGGACATCAGTGGAGGTTAGGGTTAGGGTTACGACTGGGATCGAACACGCAACCTTCTGATCCAGAGTCATGGACATCAGTGGAGGTTAGGGTTACGACTGGGATCGAACACGCAACCTTCTGATCCATGGACATCAGTGGAGGTTAGGGTTAGGGTTACGACTGGGATCGAACACGCAACCTTCTGATCCATGGACATCAGTGGAGGTTAGGGTTAGGGTTACGACTGGGATCGAACACGCAACCTTCTGATCCATGGACATCAGTGGAGGTTAGGGTTAGGGTTACGACTGGGATCGAACACGCAACCTTCTGATCCAGAGTCATGGACATCAGTGGAGGTTAGGGTAGGTTACGACTGGGATCGAACACGCAACCTTCTGATCCATGGACATCAGTGGAGGTTAGGGTTAGGGTTACGACTGGGATCGAACACGCAACCTTCTGATCCATGGACATCAGTGGAGGTTAGGGTTAGGGTTACGACTGGGATCGAACAAGCAACCTTCTGATCCATATGGACATCAGTGGAGGTTAGGGTTAGGGTTACGACTGGGATCGAACACGCAACCTTCTGATCCATGGACATCAGTGGAGGTTAGGGTTAGGGTTACGACTGGGATCGAACACGCAACCTTCTGATCCATGGACATCAGTGGAGGTTAGGGTTAGGGTTACGACTGGGATCGAACACGCAACCTTCTGATCAGAGTCATGGACATCAGTGGAGGTTAGGGTTAGGGTTACGACTGGGATCGAACACGCAACCTTCTGATCCATGGACATCAGTGGAGGTTAGGGTTAGGGTTACGACTGGGATCGAACACGCAACCTTCTGATCCATGGACATCAGTGGAGGTTAGGGTTAGGGTTACGACTGGGATCGAACACGCAACCTTCTGATCCATGGACATCAGTGGAGGTTAGGGTTAGGGTTACGACTGGGATCGAACACGCAACCTTCTGATCCAGAGTCATAGACATCAGTGGAGGTTAGGGTTACGGACTGGGATCGAACACGCAACCTTCTGATCCATGGACATCAGTGGAGGTTAGGGTTAGGGTTACGACTGGGATCGAACACGCAACCTTCTGATCCATGGACATCAGTGGAGGTTAGGGTTAGGGTTACGACTGGGATCGAACACGCAACCTTCTGATCCAGAGTCATGGACATCAGTGGAGGTTAGGGTTAGGGTTACGACTGGGATCGAACACGCAACCTTCTGATCCATGGACATCAGTGGAGGTTAGGGTTAGGGTTACTGACTGGGATCGAACACGCAACCTTCTGATCCATGGACATCAGTGGAGGTTAGGGTTAGGGTTACGACTGGGATCGAACACGCAACCTTCTGATCCATGGACATCAGTGGAGGTTAGGGTTAGGGTTACGACTGGGATCGAACACGCAACCTTCTGATCCAGAGTCATGGACATCAGTGGAGGTTAGGGTTAGGGTTACGACTGGGATCGAACACGCAACCTTCTGATCCAGAGTCATGGACATCAGTGGAGGTTAGGGTTAGGGTTACGACTGGATCGAACACGCAACCTTCTGATCCAGAGTCATGGACATCAGTGGAGGTTAGGGTTAGGGTTACGACTGGGATCGAACACGCAACCTTCTGATCCAGAGTCATGGACATCAGTGGAGGTTAGGGTTAGGGTTACGACTGGGATCGAACACGCAACCTTCTGATCCATGGACATCAGTGGAGGTTAGGGTTAGGGTTACGACTGGGATCGAACACGCAACCTTCTGATCCATGGACATCAGTGGAGGTTAGGGTTAGGGTTACGACTGGGATCGAACACGCAACCTTCTGATCCATGGACATCAGTGGAGGTTAGGGTTAGGGTTACGACTGGGATCGAACACGCAACCTTCTGATCCAGAGTCATAGACATCAGTGGAGGTTAGGGTTAGGGTTACGACTGGGATCGAACACGCAACCTTCTGATCCATGGACATCAGTGGAGGTTAGGGTTAGGGTTACGACTGGGATCGAACACGCAACCTTCTGATCCATGGACATCAGTGGAGGTTAGGGTTAGGGTTACGACTGGGATCGAACACGCAACCTTCTGATCCAGAGTCATGGACATCAGTGGAGGTTAGGGTTAGGGTTACGACTGGGATCGAACACGCAACCTTCTGATCCATGGACATCAGTGGAGGTTAGGGTTAGGGTTATGACTGGGATCGAACACGCAACCTTCTGATCCATGGACATCAGTGGAGGTTAGGGTTAGGGTTACGACTGGGATCGAACACGCAACCTTCTGATCCATGGACATCAGTGGAGGTTAGGGTTAGGGTTACGACTGGGATCGAACACGCAACCTTCTGATCCAGAGTCATAGACATCAGTGGAGGTTAGGGTTAGGGTTACGACTGGGATCGAACACGCAACCTTCTGATCCAGAGTCATGGACATCAGTGGAGGTTAGGGTTAGGGTTACGACTGGGATCGAACACGCAACCTTCTGATCCATGGACATCAGTGGAGGTTAGGGTTAGGGTTACGACTGGGATCGAACACGCAACCTTCTGATCCATGGACATCAGTGGAGGTTAGGGTTAGGGTTACGACTGGGATCGAACACGCAACCTTCTGATCCATGGACATCAGTGGAGGTTAGGGTTACGACTGGGATCGAACACGCAACCTTCTGATCCAGAGTCATGGACATCAGTGGAGGTTAGGGTTAGGTTACGACTGGGATCGAACACGCAACCTTCTGATCCATGGACATCAGTGGAGGTTAGGGTTAGGGTTACGACTGGGATCGAACACGCAACCTCTGATCCATGGACATCAGTGGAGGTTAGGGTTAGGGTTACGACTGGGATCGAACACGCAACCTTCTGATCCATGGACATCAGTGGAGGTTAGGGTTAGGGTTACGACTGGGATCGAACACGCAACCTTCTGATCCAGAGTCATAGACATCAGTGGAGGTTAGGGTTAGGGTTACGACTGGGATCGAACACGCAACCTTCTGATCCAGAGTCATGGACATCAGTGGAGGTTAGGGTTAGGGTTACGACTGGGATCGAACACGCAACCTTCTGATCCAGAGTCATGGACATCAGTGGAGGTTAGGGTTAGGGTTACGACTGGGATCGAACACGCAACCTTCTGATCCAGAGTCAGGACATCAGTGGAGGTTAGGGTTAGGGTTACGACTGGGATCGAACACGCAACCTTCTGATCCATGGACATCAGTGGAGGTTAGGGTTAGGGTTACGACTGGGATCGAACACGCAACCTTCTGATCCATGGACATCAGTGGAGGTTAGGGTTAGGGTTACGACTGGGATCGAACACGCAACCTTCTGATCCATGGACATCAGTGGAGGTTAGGGTTAGGGTTACGACTGGGATCGAACACGCAACCTTCTGATCCAGAGTCATAGACATCAGTGGAGGTTAGGGTTAGGGTTACGACTGGGATCGAACACGCAACCTTCTGATCCATGGACATCAGTGGAGGTTAGGGTTAGGGTTACGACTGGGATCGAACACGCAACCTTCTGATCCATGGACATCAGTGGAGGTTAGGGTTAGGGTTACGACTGGGATCGAACACGCAACCTTCTGATCCAGAGTCATGGACATCAGTGGAGGTTAGGGTTAGGGTTACGACTGGATCGAACACGCAACCTTCTGATCCATGGACATCAGTGGAGGTTAGGGTTAGGGTTATGACTGGGATCGAACACGCAACCTTCTGATCCATGGACATCAGTGGAGGTTAGGGTTAGGGTTACGACTGGGATCGAACACGCAACCTTCTGATCCATGGACATCAGTGGAGGTTAGGGTTAGGGTTACGACTGGGATCGAACACGCAACCTTCTGATCCAGAGTCATAGACATCAGTGGAGGTTAGGGTTAGGGTTACGACTGGGATCGAACACGCAACCTTCTGATCCAGAGTCATGGACATCAGTGGAGGTTAGGGTTAGGGTTACGACTGGGATCGAACACGCAACCTTCTGATCCAGAGTCATGGACATCAGTGGAGGTTAGGGTTAGGGTTACGACTGGGATCGAACACGCAACCTTCTGATCCAGAGTCATGGACATCAGTGGAGGTTAGGGTTAGGGTTACGACTGGGATCGAACACGCAACCTTCTGATCCATGGACATCAGTGGAGGTTAGGGTTAGGGTTACGACTGGGATCGAACACGCAACCTTCTGATCCATGGACATCAGTGGAGGTTAGGGTTAGGGTTACGACTGGGATCGAACACGCAACCTTCTGATCCATGGACATCAGTGGAGGTTAGGGTTAGGGTTACGACTGGGATCGAACACGCAACCTTCTGATCCAGAGTCATAGGACATCAGTGGAGGTTAGGGTTAGGGTTACGACTGGGATCGAACACGCAACCTTCTGATCCATGGACATCAGTGGAGGTTAGGGTTAGGGTTACGACTGGGATCGAACACGCAACCTTCTGATCCATGGACATCAGTGGAGGTTAGGGTTAGGGTTACGACTGGGATCGAACACGCAACCTTCTGATCCAGAGTCATGGACATCAGTGGAGGTTAGGGTTAGGGTTACGACTGGGATCGAACACGCAACCTTCTGATCCATGGACATCAGTGGAGGTTAGGGTTAGGGTTATGACTGGGATCGAACACGCAACCTTCTGATCCATGGACATCAGTGGAGGTTAGGGTTAGGGTTACGACTGGGATCGAACACGCAACCTTCTGATCCATGGACATCAGTGGAGGTTAGGGTTAGGGTTACGACTGGGATCGAACACGCAACCTTCTGATCCAGAGTCATAGACATCAGTGGAGGTTAGGGTTAGGGTTACGACTGGGATCGAACACGCAACCTTCTGATCCAGAGTCATGGACATCAGTGGAGGTTAGGGTTAGGGTTACGACTGGGATCGAACACGCAACCTTCTGATCCATGGACATCAGTGGAGGTTAGGGTTAGGGTTACGACTGGGATCGAACACGCAACCTTCTGATCCATGGACATCAGTGGAGGTTAGGGTTAGGGTTACGACTGGGATCGAACACGCAACCTTCTGATCCATGGACATCAGTGGAGGTTAGGGTTACGACTGGGATCGAACACGCAACCTTCTGATCCAGAGTCATGGACATCAGTGGAGGTTAGGGTTAGGGTTACGACTGGGATCGAACACATTTACATTTACATTTACGTCATTTAGCAGACGCTCTTATCCAGAGCGACTTACAAATAGGTGCATTCACCCTATAGCCAGTGGGATAACCACTTTAGAATATTTTATTTTATTTTTTTTTTTTTAGGGGGGGGGGTAGAAGGATTACTTTATCCTATCCCAGGTATTCCTTAAAGACATCAGTGGAGGTTAGGGTTAGGGTTAGGGTTAATACTGGGATCGAACACGCAACCTTCTGATCCAGAGTCATGGACATCAGTGGAGGTTAGGGTTAGGGTTACGACTGGGATCGAACACGCAACCTTCTGATCCATGGACATCAGTGGAGGTTAGGGTTAGGGTTACGACTGGGATAGAACACACAACCTTCTGATCCAGAGTCATGGACATCAGTGGAGGTTAGGGTTACGACTGGGATCGAACACGCAACCTTCTGATCCATGGACATCAGTGGAGGTTAGGGTTAGGGTTACGACTGGGATCGAACACGCAACCTTCTGATCCATGGACATCAGTGGAGGTTAAGGTTAGGGTTACGACTGGGATCGAACACGCAACCTTCTGATCCAGAGTCATGGACATCAGTGGAGGTTAGGGTTAGGGTTACGACTGGGATCGAACACGCAACCTTCTGATCCAGAGTCATAGACATCAGTGGAGGTTAGGGTTACGACTGGGATCGAACACGCAACCTTCTGATCCATGGACATCAGTGGAGGTTAGGGTTAGGGTTACGACTGGGATCGAACACGCAACCTTCTGATCCATGGACAATCAGTGGAGGTTAGGGTTAGGGTGACGACTGGGATCGAACACGCAACCTTCTGATCCATGGACATCAGTGGAGGTTAGGGTTAGGGTTATGACTGGGATCGAACACGCAACCTTCTGATCCATGGACATCAGTGGAGGTTAGGGTTAGGGTTACGACTGGGATCGAACACGCAACCTTCTGATCCATGGACATCAGTGGAGGTTAGGGTTAGGGTTACGACTGGGATCGAACACGCAACCTTCTGATCCATGGACATCAGTGGAGGTTAGGGTTAGGGTTACGACTGGGATCGAACACGCAACCTTCTGATCCATGGACATCAGTGGAGGTTAGGGTTAGGGTTACGACTGGGATCGAACACGCAACCTTCTGATCCAGAGTCATGGACATCAGTGGAGGTTTAGGGTTACGACTGGGATCGAACCACGCAACCTTCTGATCCATGGACATCAGTGGAGGTTAGGGTTAGGGTTACGACTGGGATCGAACACGCAACCTTCTGATCCATGGACATCAGTGGAGGTTAGGGTTAGGGTTACGACTGGGATCGAACACGCAACCTTCTGATCCATGGACATCAGTGGAGGTTAGGGTTAGGGTTACGACTGGGATCGAACACGCAACCTTCTGATCCATGGACATCAGTGGAGGTTAGGGTTAGGGTTACGACTGGGATCGAACACGCAACCTTCTGATCCAGAGTCATGGACATCAGTGGAGGTTAGGGTTACGACTGGGATCGAACACGCAACCTTCTGATCCATGGACATCAGTGGAGGTTAGGGTTAGGGTTACGACTGGGATCGAACACGCAACCTTCTGATCAGTCATGGACATCAGTGGAGGTTAGGGTTAGGGTTACGACTGGGATCGAACACGCAACCTTCTGATCCATGGACATCAGTGGAGGTTAGGGTTAGGGTTACGACTGGGATCGAACACGCAACCTTCTGATCCATGGACATCAGTGGAGGTTAGGGTTAGGGTTACGACTGGGATCGAACACGCAACCTTCTGATCCATGGACATCAGTGGAGGTTAGGGTTAGGGTTACGACTGGGATCGAACACGCAACCTTCTGATCCAGAGTCATGGACATCAGTGGAGGTTAGGGTTAGGGTTACGACTGGGATCGAACACGCAACCTTCTGATCCCATGGACATCAGTGGAGGTTAGGGTTAGGGTTACGACTGGGATCGAACACGCAACCTTCTGATCCATGGACATCAGTGGAGGTTAGGGTTAGGGTTACGACTGGGATCGAACACGCAACCTTCTGATCCAGAGTCATGGACATCAGTGGAGGTTAGGGTTAGGGTTACGACTGGGATCGAACACGCAACCTTCTGATCCATGGACATCAGTGGAGGTTAGGGTTAGGGTTATGACTGGGATCGAACACGCAACCTTCTGATCCATGGACATCAGTGGAGGTTAGGGTTAGGGTTACGACTGGGATCGAACACGCAACCTTCTGATCCATGGACATCAGTGGAGGTTAGGGTTAGGGTTACGACTGGGATCGAACACGCAACCTTCTGATCCAGAGTCATAGACATCAGTGGAGGTTAGGGTTAGGGTTACGACTGGGATCGAACACGCAACCTTCTGATCCAGAGTCATGGACATCAGTGGAGGTTAGGGTTAGGGTTACGACTGGGATCGAACACGCAACCTTCTGATCCAGAGTCATGGACATCAGTGGAGGTTAGGGTTAGGGTTACGACTGGGATCGAACACGCAACCTTCTGATCCATGGACATCAGTGGAGGTTAGGGTTAGGGTTACGACTGGGATCGAACACGCAACCTTCTGATCCATGGACATCAGTGGAGGTTAGGGTTAGGGTTACGACTGGGATCGAACACGCAACCTTCTGATCCATGGACATCAGTGGAGGTTAGGGTTACGACTGGGATCGAACACGCAACCTTCTGATCCAGAGTCATGGACATCAGTGGAGGTTAGGGTTAGGGTTACGACTGGGATCGAACACATTTACATTTACATTTACGTCATTTAGCAGACGCTCTTATCCAGAGCGACTTACAAATAGGTGCATTCACCCTATAGCCAGTGGGATAACCACTTTAGAATATTTTATTTTATTTTATTTTTTTTAGGGGGGGGGGTAGAAGGATTACTTTATCCTATCCCAGGTATTTCCTTAAAGACATCAGTGGAGGTTAGGGTTAGGGTTAGGGTTAATACTGGGATCGAACACGCAACCTTCTGATCCAGAGTCATGGACATCAGTGGAGGTTAGGGTTAGGGTTACGACTGGGATCGAACACGCAACCTTCTGATCCATGGACATCAGTGGAGGTTAGGGTTAGGGTTACGACTGGGATAGAACACACAACCATGGACATCAGTGGAGGTTAGGGTTACGACTGGGATCGAACACGCAACCTTCTGATCCATGGACATCAGTGGAGGTTAGGGTTAGGGTTACGACTGGGATCGAACACGCAACCTTCTGATCCATGGACATCAGTGGAGGTTAAGGGTTAGGGTTACGACTGGGATCGAACACGCAACCTTCTGATCCAGAGTCATGGACATCAGTGGAGGTTAGGGTTAGGGTTACGACTGGGATCGAACACGCAACCTTCTGATCCAGAGTCATAGGACATCAGTGGAGGTTAGGGTTACGACTGGGATCGAACACGCAACCTTCTGATCCATGGACATCAGTGGAGGTTAGGGTTAGGGTTACGACTGGGATCGAACACGCAACCTTCTGATCCATGGACATCAGTGGAGGTTAGGGTTAGGGTTACGACTGGGATCGAACACGCAACCTTCTGATCCATGGACATCAGTGGAGGTTAGGGTTAGGGTTACGACTGGGATCGAACACGCAACCTTCTGATCCATGGACATCAGTGGAGGTTAGGGTTAGGGTTACGACTGGGATCGAACACGCAACCTTCTGATCCATGGACATCAGTGGAGGTTAGGGTTAGGGTTACGACTGGGATCGAACAGCAACCTTCTGATTCCAGAGTCATGGACATCAGTGGAGGTTAGGGTTAGGGTTACGACTGGGATCGAACACGCAACCTTCTGATCCCAGAGTCATGGACATCAGTGGAGGTTAGGGTTAGGGTTACGACTGGGATCGAACACGCAACCTTCTGATCCAGAGTCATGGACATCAGTGGAGGTTAGGGTTACGACTGGGATCGAACACGCAACCTTCTGATCCATGGACATCAGTGGAGGTTAGGGTTAGGGTTACGACTGGGATCGAACACGCAACCTTCTGATCCATGGACATCAGTGGAGGTTAGGGTTAGGGTTACGACTGGGATCGAACACGCAACCTTCTGATCCATGGACATCAGTGGAGGTTAGGGTTAGGGTTACGACTGGGATCGAACACGCAACCTTCTGATCCATGGACATCAGTGGAGGTTAGGGTTAGGGTTACGACTGGGATCGAACACGCAACCTTCTGATCCAGAGTCATGGACATCAGTGGAGGTTAGGGTTACGACTGGGATCGAACACGCAACCTTCTGATCCATGGACATCAGTGGAGGTTAGGGTTAGGGTTACGACTGGGATCGAACACGCAACCTTCTGATCCATGGACATCAGTGGAGGTTAGGGTTAGGGTTACGACTGGGATCGAACACGCAACCTTCTGATCCATGGACATCAGTGGAGGTTAGGGTTAGGGTTACGACTGGGATCGAACACGCAACCTTCTGATCCATGGACATCAGTGGAGGTTAGGGTTAGGGTTACGACTGGGATCGAACACGCAACCTTCTGATCCATGGACATCAGTGGAGGTTAGGGTTAGGGTTACGACTGGGATCGAACACGCAACCTTCTGATCCAGAGTCATGGACATCAGTGGAGGTTAGGGTTAGGGTTACGACTGGGATCGAACACGCAACCTTCTGATCCATGGACATCAGTGGAGGTTAGGGTTAGGGTTACGACTGGGATCGAACACGCAACCTTCTGATCCATGGACATCAGTGGAGGTTAGGGTTAGGGTTACGACTGGGATCGAACACGCAACCTTCTGATCCATGGACATCAGTGGAGGTTAGGGTTAGGGTTACGACTGGGATCGAACACGCAACCTTCTGATCCATGGACATCAGTGGAGGTTAGGGTTAGGGTTACGACTGGGATCGAACACGCAACCTTCTGATCCAGAGTCATGGACATCAGTGGAGGTTAGGGGTTACGACTGGGATCGAACACGCAACCTTCTGATCCATGGACATCAGTGGAGGTTAGGGTTAGGGTTACGACTGGGATCGAACACGCAACCTTCTGATCCATGGACATCAGTGGAGGTTAGGGTTAGGGTTACGACTGGGATCGAACACGCAACCTTCTGATCCATGGACATCAGTGGAGGTTAGGGTTAGGGTTACGACTGGGATCGAACACGCAACCTTCTGATCCATGGACATCAGTGGAGGTTAGGGTTAGGGTTACGACTGGGATCGAACACGCAACCTTCTGATCCATGGACATCAGTGGAGGTTAGGGTTAGGGTTACGACTGGGATCGAACACGCAACCTTCTGATCCAGAGTCATGGACATCAGTGGAGGTTAGGGTTAGGGTTACGACTGGGATCGAACACGCAACCTTCTGATCCATGGACATCAGTGGAGGTTAGGGTTAGGGTTACGACTGGGATCGAACACGCAACCTTCTGATCCATGGACATCAGTGGAGGTTAGGGTTAGGGTTACGACTGGGATCGAACACGCAACCTTCTGATCCATGGACATCAGTGGAGGTTAGGGTTAGGGTTACAACTGGGATCGAACACGCAACCTTCTGATCCATGGACATCAGTGGAGGTTAGGGTTAGGGTTACGACTGGGATCGAACACGCAACCTTCTGATCCAGAGTCATAGACATCAGTGGAGGTTAGGGTTAGGGTTACGACTGGGATCGAACACGCAACCTTCTGATCCAGAGTCATGGACATCAGTGGAGGTTAGGGTTAGGGTTACGACTGGGATCGAACACGCAACCTTCTGATCCAGAGTCATGGACATCAGTGGAGGTTAGGGTTAGGGTTACGACTGGGATCGAACACGCAACCTTCTGATCCATGGACATCAGTGGAGGTTAGGGTTAGGGTTACGACTGGGATCGAACACGCAACCTTCTGATCCATGGACATCAGTGGAGGTTAGGGTTAGGGTTACGACTGGGATCGAACACGCAACCTTCTGATCCATGGACATCAGTGGAGGTTAGGGTTACGACTGGGATCGAACACGCAACCTTCTGATCCAGAGTCATGGACATCAGTGGAGGTTAGGGTTAGGGTTACGACTGGGATCGAACACATTTACATTTACATTTACGTCATTTAGCAGACGCTCTTATCCAGAGCGACTTACAAATAGGTGCATTCACCCTATAGCCAGTGGGATAACCACTTTAGAATATTTTATTTAATTTTATTTTTTTTAGGGGGGGGGTAGAAGGATTACTTTATCCTATCCCAGGTATTCCTTAAAGACATCAGTGGAGGTTAGGGTTAGGGTTAGGGTTAATACTGGGATCGAACACGCAACCTTCTGATCCAGAGTCATGGACATCAGTGGAGGTTAGGGTTAGGGTTACGACTGGGATCGAACACGCAACCTTCTGATCCATGGACATCAGTGGAGGTTAGGGTTAGGGTTACGACTGGGATCGAACACACAACCTTCTGATCCAGAGTCATGGACATCAGTGGAGGTTAGGGTTACGACTGGGATCGAACACGCAACCTTCTGATCCATGGACATCAGTGGAGGTTAGGGTTAGGGTTACGACTGGGATCGAACACGCAACCTTCTGATCCATGGACATCAGTGGAGGTTAGGGTTAGGGTTACGACTGGGATCGAACACGCAACCTTCTGATCCATGGACATCAGTGGAGGTTAGGGTTAGGGTTACGACTGGGATCGAACACGCAACCTTCTGATCCATGGACATCAGTGGAGGTTAGGGTTAGGGTTACGACTGGGATCGAACACGCAACCTTCTGATCCAGAGTCATAGACATCAGTGGAGGTTAGGGTTAGGGTTACGACTGGGATCGAACACGCAACCTTCTGATCCAGAGTCATGGACATCAGTGGAGGTTAGGGTTAGGGTTACGACTGGGATCGAACACGCAACCTTCTGATCCAGAGTCATGGACATCAGTGGAGGTTAGGGTTAGGGTTACGACTGGGATCGAACACGCAACCTTCTGATCCATGGACATCAGTGGAGGTTAGGGTTAGGGTTACGACTGGGATCGAACACGCAACCTTCTGATCCATGGACATCAGTGGAGGTTAGGGTTAGGGTTACGACTGGGATCGAACACGCAACCTTCTGATCCATGGACATCAGTGGAGGTTAGGGTTACGACTGGGATCGAACACGCAACCTTCTGATCCAGAGTCATGGACATCAGTGGAGGTTAGGGTTAGGGTTACGACTGGGATCGAACACATTTACATTTACATTTACGTCATTTAGCAGACGCTCTTATCCAGAGCGACTTACAAATAGGTGCATTCACCCTATAGCCAGTGGGATAACCACTTTAGAATATTTTATTTTATTTTATTTTTTTTAGGGGGGGGGTAGAAGGATTACTTTATCCTATCCCAGGTATTCCTTAAAGACATCAGTGGAGGTTAGGGTTAGGGTTAGGGTTAATACTGGGATCGAACACGCAACCTTCTGATCCAGAGTCATGGACATCAGTGGAGGTTAGGGTTAGGGTTACGACTGGGATCGAACACGCAACCTTCTGATCCATGGACATCAGTGGAGGTTAGGGTTAGGGTTACGACTGGGATCGAACACACAACCTTCTGATCCAGAGTCATGGACATCAGTGGAGGTTAGGGTTACGACTGGGATCGAACACGCAACCTTCTGATCCATGGACATCAGTGGAGGTTAGGGTTAGGGTTACGACTGGGATCGAACACGCAACCTTCTGATCCATGGACATCAGTGGAGGTTAAGGTTAGGGTTACGACTGGGATCGAACACGCAACCTTCTGATCCAGAGTCATGGACATCAGTGGAGGTTAGGGTTAGGGTTACGACTGGGATCGAACACGCAACCTTCTGATCCAGAGTCATGGACATCAGTGGAGGTTAGGGTTAGGGTTACGACTGGGATCGAACACGCAACCTTCTGATCCAGAGTCATAGACATCAGTGGAGGTTAGGGTTACGACTGGGATCGAACACGCAACCTTCTGATCCATGGACATCAGTGGAGGTTAGGGTTAGGGTTACGACTGGGATCGAACACGCAACCTTCTGATCCATGGACATCAGTGGAGGTTAGGGTTAGGGTTACGACTGGGATCGAACACGCAACCTTCTGATCCATGGACATCAGTGGAGGTTAGGGTTAGGGTTATGACTGGGATCGAACACGCAACCTTCTGATCCATGGACATCAGTGGAGGTTAGGGTTAGGGTTACGACTGGGATCGAACACGCAACCTTCTGATCCATGGACATCAGTGGAGGTTAGGGTTAGGGTTACGACTGGGATCGAACACGCAACCTTCTGATCCATGGACATCAGTGGAGGTTAGGGTTAGGGTTACGACTGGGATCGAACACGCAACCTTCTGATCCAGAGTCATGGACATCAGTGGAGGTTAGGGTTACGACTGGGATCGAACACGCAACCTTCTGATCCATGGACATCAGTGGAGGTTAGGGTTAGGGTTACGACTGGGATCGAACACGCAACCTTCTGATCCATGGACATCAGTGGAGGTTAGGGTTAGGGTTACGACTGGGATCGAACACGCAACCTTCTGATCCATGGACATCAGTGGAGGTTAGGGTTAGGGTTACGACTGGGATCGAACACGCAACCTTCTGATCCATGGACATCAGTGGAGGTTAGGGTTAGGGTTACGACTGGGATCGAACACGCAACCTTCTGATCCATGGACATCAGTGGAGGTTAGGGTTAGGGTTACGACTGGGATCGAACACGCAACCTTCTGATCCAGAGTCATGGACATCAGTGGAGGTTAGGGTTAGGGTTACGACTGGGATCGAACACGCAACCTTCTGATCCATGGACATCAGTGGAGGTTAGGGTTAGGGTTACGACTGGGATCGAACACGCAACCTTCTGATCCATGGACATCAGTGGAGGTTAGGGTTAGGGTTACGACTGGGATCGAACACGCAACCTTCTGATCCATGGACATCAGTGGAGGTTAGGGTTAGGGTTACAACTGGGATCGAACACGCAACCTTCTGATCCATGGACATCAGTGGAGGTTAGGGTTAGGGTTACGACTGGGATCGAACACGCAACCTTCTGATCCAGAGTCATAGA
Source organism: Coregonus lavaretus (assembly GCF_964263955.1). Lineage (NCBI taxonomy): Eukaryota > Metazoa > Chordata > Actinopteri > Salmoniformes > Salmonidae > Coregonus > Coregonus lavaretus. The sequence continues at coordinate 17,896 of NW_028157364.1, forward strand.
CATCAGTGGAGGTTAGGGTTAGGGTTACGACTGGGATCGAACACGCAACCTTCTGATCCAGAGTCATGGACATCAGTGGAGGTTAGGGTTAGGGTTACGACTGGGATCGAACACGCAACCTTCTGATCCAGAGTCATGGACATCAGTGGAGGTTAGGGTTAGGGTTACGACTGGGATCGAACACGCAACCTTCTGATCCATGGACATCAGTGGAGGTTAGGGTTAGGGTTACGACTGGGATCGAACACGCAACCTTCTGATCCATGGACATCAGTGGAGGTTAGGGTTAGGGTTACGACTGGGATCGAACACGCAACCTTCTGATCCATGGACATCAGTGGAGGTTAGGGTTACGACTGGGATCGAACACGCAACCTTCTGATCCAGAGTCATGGACATCAGTGGAGGTTAGGGTTAGGGTTACGACTGGGATCGAACACATTTACATTTACATTTACGTCATTTAGCAGACGCTCTTATCCAGAGCGACTTACAAATAGGTGCATTCACCCTATAGCCAGTGGGATAACCACTTTAGAATATTTTATTTAATTTTATTTTTTTTAGGGGGGGGGTAGAAGGATTACTTTATCCTATCCCAGGTATTCCTTAAAGACATCAGTGGAGGTTAGGGTTAGGGTTAGGGTTAATACTGGGATCGAACACGCAACCTTCTGATCCAGAGTCATGGACATCAGTGGAGGTTAGGGTTAGGGTTACGACTGGGATCGAACACGCAACCTTCTGATCCATGGACATCAGTGGAGGTTAGGGTTAGGGTTACGACTGGGATCGAACACACAACCTTCTGATCCAGAGTCATGGACATCAGTGGAGGTTAGGGTTACGACTGGGATCGAACACGCAACCTTCTGATCCATGGACATCAGTGGAGGTTAGGGTTAGGGTTACGACTGGGATCGAACACGCAACCTTCTGATCCATGGACATCAGTGGAGGTTAGGGTTAGGGTTACGACTGGGATCGAACACGCAACCTTCTGATCCATGGACATCAGTGGAGGTTAGGGTTAGGGTTACGACTGGGATCGAACACGCAACCTTCTGATCCATGGACATCAGTGGAGGTTAGGGTTAGGGTTACGACTGGGATCGAACACGCAACCTTCTGATCCAGAGTCATAGACATCAGTGGAGGTTAGGGTTAGGGTTACGACTGGGATCGAACACGCAACCTTCTGATCCAGAGTCATGGACATCAGTGGAGGTTAGGGTTAGGGTTACGACTGGGATCGAACACGCAACCTTCTGATCCAGAGTCATGGACATCAGTGGAGGTTAGGGTTAGGGTTACGACTGGGATCGAACACGCAACCTTCTGATCCATGGACATCAGTGGAGGTTAGGGTTAGGGTTACGACTGGGATCGAACACGCAACCTTCTGATCCATGGACATCAGTGGAGGTTAGGGTTAGGGTTACGACTGGGATCGAACACGCAACCTTCTGATCCATGGACATCAGTGGAGGTTAGGGTTACGACTGGGATCGAACACGCAACCTTCTGATCCAGAGTCATGGACATCAGTGGAGGTTAGGGTTAGGGTTACGACTGGGATCGAACACATTTACATTTACATTTACGTCATTTAGCAGACGCTCTTATCCAGAGCGACTTACAAATAGGTGCATTCACCCTATAGCCAGTGGGATAACCACTTTAGAATATTTTATTTTATTTTATTTTTTTTAGGGGGGGGGTAGAAGGATTACTTTATCCTATCCCAGGTATTCCTTAAAGACATCAGTGGAGGTTAGGGTTAGGGTTAGGGTTAATACTGGGATCGAACACGCAACCTTCTGATCCAGAGTCATGGACATCAGTGGAGGTTAGGGTTAGGGTTACGACTGGGATCGAACACGCAACCTTCTGATCCATGGACATCAGTGGAGGTTAGGGTTAGGGTTACGACTGGGATCGAACACACAACCTTCTGATCCAGAGTCATGGACATCAGTGGAGGTTAGGGTTACGACTGGGATCGAACACGCAACCTTCTGATCCATGGACATCAGTGGAGGTTAGGGTTAGGGTTACGACTGGGATCGAACACGCAACCTTCTGATCCATGGACATCAGTGGAGGTTAAGGTTAGGGTTACGACTGGGATCGAACACGCAACCTTCTGATCCAGAGTCATGGACATCAGTGGAGGTTAGGGTTAGGGTTACGACTGGGATCGAACACGCAACCTTCTGATCCAGAGTCATGGACATCAGTGGAGGTTAGGGTTAGGGTTACGACTGGGATCGAACACGCAACCTTCTGATCCAGAGTCATAGACATCAGTGGAGGTTAGGGTTACGACTGGGATCGAACACGCAACCTTCTGATCCATGGACATCAGTGGAGGTTAGGGTTAGGGTTACGACTGGGATCGAACACGCAACCTTCTGATCCATGGACATCAGTGGAGGTTAGGGTTAGGGTTACGACTGGGATCGAACACGCAACCTTCTGATCCATGGACATCAGTGGAGGTTAGGGTTAGGGTTATGACTGGGATCGAACACGCAACCTTCTGATCCATGGACATCAGTGGAGGTTAGGGTTAGGGTTACGACTGGGATCGAACACGCAACCTTCTGATCCATGGACATCAGTGGAGGTTAGGGTTAGGGTTACGACTGGGATCGAACACGCAACCTTCTGATCCATGGACATCAGTGGAGGTTAGGGTTAGGGTTACGACTGGGATCGAACACGCAACCTTCTGATCCATGGACATCAGTGGAGGTTAGGGTTAGGGTTACGACTGGGATCGAACACGCAACCTTCTGATCCAGAGTCATGGACATCAGTGGAGGTTAGGGTTACGACTGGGATCGAACACGCAAACTTCTGATCCATGGACATCAGTGGAGGTTAGGGTTAGGGTTACGACTGGGATCGAACACGCAACCTTCTGATCCATGGACATCAGTGGAGGTTAGGGTTAGGGTTACGACTGGGATCGAACACGCAACCTTCTGATCCATGGACATCAGTGGAGGTTAGGGTTAGGGTTACGACTGGGATCGAACACGCAACCTTCTGATCCATGGACATCAGTGGAGGTTAGGGTTAGGGTTACGACTGGGATCGAACACGCAACCTTCTGATCCAGAGTCATGGACATCAGTGGAGGTTAGGGTTACGAATGGGATCGAACACGCAACCTTCTGATCCATGGACATCAGTGGAGGTTAGGGTTAGGGTTACGACTGGGATCGAACACGCAACCTTCTGATCCATGGACATCAGTGGAGGTTAGGGTTAGGGTTACGACTGGGATCGAACACGCAACCTTCTGATCCATGGACATCAGTGGAGGTTAGGGTTAGGGTTACGACTGGGATCGAACACGCAACCTTCTGATCCATGGACATCAGTGGAGGTTAGGGTTAGGGTTACGACTGGGATCGAACACGCAACCTTCTGATCCAGAGTCATGGACATCAGTGGAGGTTAGGGTTAGGGTTACGACTGGGATCGAACACGCAACCTTCTGATCCAGAGTCATGGACATCAGTGGAGGTTAGGGTTAGGGTTACGACTGGGATCGAACACGCAACCTTCTGATCCATGGACATCAGTGGAGGTTAGGGTTAGGGTTACGACTGGGATCGAACACGCAACCTTCTGATCCATGGACATCAGTGGAGGTTAGGGTTAGGGTTACGACTGGGATCGAACACGCAACCTTCTGATCCATGGACATCAGTGGAGGTTAGGGTTACGACTGGGATCGAACACGCAACCTTCTGATCCAGAGTCATGGACATCAGTGGAGGTTAGGGTTAGGGTTACGACTGGGATCGAACACATTTACATTTACATTTACGTCATTTAGCAGACGCTCTTATCCAGAGCGACTTACAAATAGGTGCATTCACCCTATAGCCAGTGGGATAACCACTTTAGAATATTTTATTTTATTTTATTTTTTTTAGGGGGGGGGTAGAAGGATTACTTTATCCTATCCCAGGTATTCCTTAAAGACATCAGTGGAGGTTAGGGTTAGGGTTAGGGTTAATACTGGGATCGAACACGCAACCTTCTGATCCAGAGTCATGGACATCAGTGGAGGTTAGGGTTAGGGTTACGACTGGGATCGAACACGCAACCTTCTGATCCATGGACATCAGTGGAGGTTAGGGTTAGGGTTACGACTGGGATAGAACACACAACCTTCTGATCCAGAGTCATGGACATCAGTGGAGGTTAGGGTTACGACTGGGATCGAACACGCAACCTTCTGATCCATGGACATCAGTGGAGGTTAGGGTTAGGGTTACGACTGGGATCGAACACGCAACCTTCTGATCCATGGACATCAGTGGAGGTTAAGGTTAGGGTTACGACTGGGATCGAACACGCAACCTTCTGATCCAGAGTCATGGACATCAGTGGAGGTTAGGGTTAGGGTTACGACTGGGATCGAACACGCAACCTTCTGATCCAGAGTCATAGACATCAGTGGAGGTTAGGGTTACGACTGGGATCGAACACGCAACCTTCTGATCCATGGACATCAGTGGAGGTTAGGGTTAGGGTTACGACTGGGATCGAACACGCAACCTTCTGATCCATGGACATCAGTGGAGGTTAGGGTTAGGGTTACGACTGGGATCGAACACGCAACCTTCTGATCCATGGACATCAGTGGAGGTTAGGGTTAGGGTTACGACTGGGATCGAACACGCAACCTTCTGATCCATGGACATCAGTGGAGGTTAGGGTTAGGGTTACGACTGGGATCGAACACGCAACCTTCTGATCCATGGACATCAGTGGAGGTTAGGGTTAGGGTTACGACTGGGATCGAACACGCAACCTTCTGATCCATGGACATCAGTGGAGGTTAGGGTTAGGGTTACGACTGGGATCGAACACGCAACCTTCTGATCCATGGACATCAGTGGAGGTTAGGGTTAGGGTTACGACTGGGATCGAACACGCAACCTTCTGATCCAGAGTCATGGACATCAGTGGAGGTTAGGGTTACGACTGGGATCGAACACGCAACCTTCTGATCCATGGACATCAGTGGAGGTTAGGGTTAGGGTTACGACTGGGATCGAACACGCAACCTTCTGATCCATGGACATCAGTGGAGGTTAGGGTTAGGGTTACGACTGGGATCGAACACGCAACCTTCTGATCCATGGACATCAGTGGAGGTTAGGGTTAGGGTTACGACTGGGATCGAACACGCAACCTTCTGATCCATGGACATCAGTGGAGGTTAGGGTTAGGGTTACGACTGGGATCGAACACGCAACCTTCTGATCCAGAGTCATGGACATCAGTGGAGGTTAGGGTTACGACTGGGATCGAACACGCAACCTTCTGATCCATGGACATCAGTGGAGGTTAGGGTTAGGGTTACGACTGGGATCGAACACGCAACCTTCTGATCCATGGACATCAGTGGAGGTTAGGGTTAGGGTTACGACTGGGATCGAACACGCAACCTTCTGATCCATGGACATCAGTGGAGGTTAGGGTTAGGGTTACGACTGGGATCGAACACGCAACCTTCTGATCCATGGACATCAGTGGAGGTTAGGGTTAGGGTTACGACTGGGATCGAACACGCAACCTTCTGATCCATGGACATCAGTGGAGGTTAGGGTTAGGGTTACGACTGGGATCGAACACGCAACCTTCTGATCCAGAGTCATGGACATCAGTGGAGGTTAGGGTTAGGGTTACGACTGGGATCGAACACGCAACCTTCTGATCCATGGACATCAGTGGAGGTTAGGGTTAGGGTTACGACTGGGATCGAACACGCAACCTTCTGATCCATGGACATCAGTGGAGGTTAGGGTTAGGGTTACGACTGGGATCGAACACGCAACCTTCTGATCCATGGACATCAGTGGAGGTTAGGGTTAGGGTTACGACTGGGATCGAACACGCAACCTTCTGATCCATGGACATCAGTGGAGGTTAGGGTTAGGGTTACGACTGGGATCGAACACGCAACCTTCTGATCCAGAGTCATGGACATCAGTGGAGGTTAGGGTTACGACTGGGATCGAACACGCAACCTTCTGATCCATGGACATCAGTGGAGGTTAGGGTTAGGGTTACGACTGGGATCGAACACGCAACCTTCTGATCCATGGACATCAGTGGAGGTTAGGGTTAGGGTTACGACTGGGATCGAACACGCAACCTTCTGATCCATGGACATCAGTGGAGGTTAGGGTTAGGGTTACGACTGGGATCGAACACGCAACCTTCTGATCCAGAGTCATGGACATCAGTGGAGGTTAGGGTTAGGGTTACGACTGGGATCGAACACGCAACCTTCTGATCCATGGACATCAGTGGAGGTTAGGGTTAGGGTTACGACTGGGATCGAACACGCAACCTTCTGATCCATGGACATCAGTGGAGGTTAGGGTTAGGGTTACGACTGGGATCGAACACGCAACCTTCTGATCCATGGACATCAGTGGAGGTTAGGGTTAGGGTTACGACTGGGATCGAACACGCAACCTTCTGATCCATGGACATCAGTGGAGGTTAGGGTTAGGGTTACGACTGGGATCGAACACGCAACCTTCTGATCCAGAGTCATGGACATCAGTGGAGGTTAGGGTTAGGGTTACGACTGGGATCGAACACGCAACCTTCTGATCCATGGACATCAGTGGAGGTTAGGGTTAGGGTTACGACTGGGATCGAACACGCAACCTTCTGATCCATGGACATCAGTGGAGGTTAGGGTTAGGGTTACGACTGGGATCGAACACGCAACCTTCTGATCCATGGACATCAGTGGAGGTTAGGGTTAGGGTTACGACTGGGATCGAACACGCAACCTTCTGATCCATGGACATCAGTGGAGGTTAGGGTTAGGGTTACGACTGGGATCGAACACGCAACCTTCTGATCCAGAGTCATAGACATCAGTGGAGGTTAGGGTTAGGGTTACGACTGGGATCGAACACGCAACCTTCTGATCCAGAGTCATGGACATCAGTGGAGGTTAGGGTTAGGGTTACGACTGGGATCGAACACGCAACCTTCTGATCCAGAGTCATGGACATCAGTGGAGGTTAGGGTTAGGGTTACGACTGGGATCGAACACGCAACCTTCTGATCCATGGACATCAGTGGAGGTTAGGGTTAGGGTTACGACTGGGATCGAACACGCAACCTTCTGATCCATGGACATCAGTGGAGGTTAGGGTTAGGGTTACGACTGGGATCGAACACGCAACCTTCTGATCCATGGACATCAGTGGAGGTTAGGGTTACGACTGGGATCGAACACGCAACCTTCTGATCCAGAGTCATGGACATCAGTGGAGGTTAGGGTTAGGGTTACGACTGGGATCGAACACATTTACATTTACATTTACGTCATTTAGCAGACGCTCTTATCCAGAGCGACTTACAAATAGGTGCATTCACCCTATAGCCAGTGGGATAACCACTTTAGAATATTTTATTTTATTTTATTTTTTTTAGGGGGGGGGTAGAAGGATTACTTTATCCTATCCCAGGTATTCCTTAAAGACATCAGTGGAGGTTAGGGTTAGGGTTAGGGTTAATACTGGGATCGAACACGCAACCTTCTGATCCAGAGTCATGGACATCAGTGGAGGTTAGGGTTAGGGTTACGACTGGGATCGAACACGCAACCTTCTGATCCATGGACATCAGTGGAGGTTAGGGTTAGGGTTACGACTGGGATCGAACACACAACCTTCTGATCCAGAGTCATGGACATCAGTGGAGGTTAGGGTTACGACTGGGATCGAACACGCAACCTTCTGATCCATGGACATCAGTGGAGGTTAGGGTTAGGGTTACGACTGGGATCGAACACGCAACCTTCTGATCCATGGACATCAGTGGAGGTTAGGGTTAGGGTTACGACTGGGATCGAACACGCAACCTTCTGATCCATGGACATCAGTGGAGGTTAGGGTTAGGGTTACGACTGGGATCGAACACGCAACCTTCTGATCCATGGACATCAGTGGAGGTTAGGGTTAGGGTTACGACTGGGATCGAACACGCAACCTTCTGATCCAGAGTCATAGACATCAGTGGAGGTTAGGGTTAGGGTTACGACTGGGATCGAACACGCAACCTTCTGATCCAGAGTCATGGACATCAGTGGAGGTTAGGGTTAGGGTTACGACTGGGATCGAACACGCAACCTTCTGATCCAGAGTCATGGACATCAGTGGAGGTTAGGGTTAGGGTTACGACTGGGATCGAACACGCAACCTTCTGATCCATGGACATCAGTGGAGGTTAGGGTTAGGGTTACGACTGGGATCGAACACGCAACCTTCTGATCCATGGACATCAGTGGAGGTTAGGGTTAGGGTTACGACTGGGATCGAACACGCAACCTTCTGATCCATGGACATCAGTGGAGGTTAGGGTTACGACTGGGATCGAACACGCAACCTTCTGATCCAGAGTCATGGACATCAGTGGAGGTTAGGGTTAGGGTTACGACTGGGATCGAACACATTTACATTTACATTTACGTCATTTAGCAGACGCTCTTATCCAGAGCGACTTACAAATAGGTGCATTCACCCTATAGCCAGTGGGATAACCACTTTAGAATATTTTATTTTATTTTATTTTTTTTAGGGGGGGGGTAGAAGGATTACTTTATCCTATCCCAGGTATTCCTTAAAGACATCAGTGGAGGTTAGGGTTAGGGTTAGGGTTAATACTGGGATCGAACACGCAACCTTCTGATCCAGAGTCATGGACATCAGTGGAGGTTAGGGTTAGGGTTACGACTGGGATCGAACACGCAACCTTCTGATCCATGGACATCAGTGGAGGTTAGGGTTAGGGTTACGACTGGGATCGAACACACAACCTTCTGATCCAGAGTCATGGACATCAGTGGAGGTTAGGGTTACGACTGGGATCGAACACGCAACCTTCTGATCCATGGACATCAGTGGAGGTTAGGGTTAGGGTTACGACTGGGATCGAACACGCAACCTTCTGATCCATGGACATCAGTGGAGGTTAAGGTTAGGGTTACGACTGGGATCGAACACGCAACCTTCTGATCCAGAGTCATGGACATCAGTGGAGGTTAGGGTTAGGGTTACGACTGGGATCGAACACGCAACCTTCTGATCCAGAGTCATAGACATCAGTGGAGGTTAGGGTTACGACTGGGATCGAACACGCAACCTTCTGATCCATGGACATCAGTGGAGGTTAGGGTTAGGGTTACGACTGGGATCGAACACGCAACCTTCTGATCCATGGACATCAGTGGAGGTTAGGGTTAGGGTTACGACTGGGATCGAACACGCAACCTTCTGATCCATGGACATCAGTGGAGGTTAGGGTTAGGGTTATGACTGGGATCGAACACGCAACCTTCTGATCCATGGACATCAGTGGAGGTTAGGGTTAGGGTTACGACTGGGATCGAACACGCAACCTTCTGATCCATGGACATCAGTGGAGGTTAGGGTTAGGGTTACGACTGGGATCGAACACGCAACCTTCTGATCCATGGACATCAGTGGAGGTTAGGGTTAGGGTTACGACTGGGATCGAACACGCAACCTTCTGATCCATGGACATCAGTGGAGGTTAGGGTTAGGGTTACGACTGGGATCGAACACGCAACCTTCTGATCCAGAGTCATGGACATCAGTGGAGGTTAGGGTTACGACTGGGATCGAACACGCAAACTTCTGATCCATGGACATCAGTGGAGGTTAGGGTTAGGGTTACGACTGGGATCGAACACGCAACCTTCTGATCCATGGACATCAGTGGAGGTTAGGGTTAGGGTTACGACTGGGATCGAACACGCAACCTTCTGATCCATGGACATCAGTGGAGGTTAGGGTTAGGGTTACGACTGGGATCGAACACGCAACCTTCTGATCCATGGACATCAGTGGAGGTTAGGGTTAGGGTTACGACTGGGATCGAACACGCAACCTTCTGATCCAGAGTCATGGACATCAGTGGAGGTTAGGGTTACGAATGGGATCGAACACGCAACCTTCTGATCCATGGACATCAGTGGAGGTTAGGGTTAGGGTTACGACTGGGATCGAACACGCAACCTTCTGATCCATGGACATCAGTGGAGGTTAGGGTTAGGGTTACGACTGGGATCGAACACAAAACCTTCTGATCCATGGACATCAGTGGAGGTTAGGGTTAGGGTTACGACTGGGATCGAACACGCAACCTTCTGATCCATGGACATCAGTGGAGGTTAGGGTTAGGGTTACGACTGGGATCGAACACGCAACCTTCTGATCCATGGACATCAGTGGAGGTTAGGGTTAGGGTTACGACTGGGATCGAACACGCAACCTTCTGATCCAGAGTCATGGACATCAGTGGAGGTTAGGGTTAGGGTTACGACTGGGATCGAACACGCAACCTTCTGATCCATGGACATCAGTGGAGGTTAGGGTTAGGGTTACGACTGGGATCGAACACGCAACCTTCTGATCCATGGACATCAGTGGAGGTTAGGGTTAGGGTTACGACTGGGATCGAACACGCAACCTTCTGATCCATGGACATCAGTGGAGGTTAGGGTTAGGGTTACGACTGGGATCGAACACGCAACCTTCTGATCCATGGACATCAGTGGAGGTTAGGGTTAGGGTTACGACTGGGATCGAACACGCAACCTTCTGATCCAGAGTCATAGACATCAGTGGAGGTTAGGGTTAGGGTTACGACTGGGATCGAACACGCAACCTTCTGATCCAGAGTCATGGACATCAGTGGAGGTTAGGGTTAGGGTTACGACTGGGATCGAACACGCAACCTTCTGATCCAGAGTCATGGACATCAGTGGAGGTTAGGGTTAGGGTTACGACTGGGATCGAACACGCAACCTTCTGATCCATGGACATCAGTGGAGGTTAGGGTTAGGGTTACGACTGGGATCGAACACGCAACCTTCTGATCCATGGACATCAGTGGAGGTTAGGGTTAGGGTTACGACTGGGATCGAACACGCAACCTTCTGATCCATGGACATCAGTGGAGGTTAGGGTTACGACTGGGATCGAACACGCAACCTTCTGATCCAGAGTCATGGACATCAGTGGAGGTTAGGGTTAGGGTTACGACTGGGATCGAACACATTTACATTTACATTTACGTCATTTAGCAGACGCTCTTATCCAGAGCGACTTACAAATAGGTGCATTCACCCTATAGCCAGTGGGATAACCACTTTAGAATATTTTATTTTATTTAATTTTTTTTAGGGGGGGGGTAGAAGGATTACTTTATCCTATCCCAGGTATTCCTTAAAGACATCAGTGGAGGTTAGGGTTAGGATTAGGGTTAATACTGGGATCGAACACGCAACCTTCTGATCCAGAGTCATGGACATCAGTGGAGGTTAGGGTTAGGGTTACGACTGGGATCGAACACGCAACCTTCTGATCCATGGACATCAGTGGAGGTTAGGGTTAGGGTTACGACTGGGATCGAACACACAACCTTCTGATCCAGAGTCATGGACATCAGTGGAGGTTAGGGTTACGACTGGGATCGAACACGCAACCTTCTGATCCATGGACATCAGTGGAGGTTAGGGTTAGGGTTACGACTGGGATCGAACACGCAACCTTCTGATCCATGGACATCAGTGGAGGTTAAGGTTAGGGTTACGACTGGGATCGAACACGCAACCTTCTGATCCAGAGTCATGGACATCAGTGGAGGTTATGGTTAGGGTTACGACTGGGATCGAACACGCAACCTTCTGATCCAGAGTCATAGACATCAGTGGAGGTTAGGGTTACGACTGGGATCGAACACGCAACCTTCTGATCCATGGACATCAGTGGAGGTTAGGGTTAGGGTTACGACTGGGATCGAACACGCAACCTTCTGATCCATGGACATCAGTGGAGGTTAGGGTTAGGGTTACGACTGGGATCGAACACGCAACCTTCTGATCCATGGACATCAGTGGAGGTTAGGGTTAGGGTTATGACTGGGATCGAACACGCAACCTTCTGATCCATGGACATCAGTGGAGGTTAGGGTTAGGGTTACGACTGGGATCGAACACGCAACCTTCTGATCCATGGACAT
>NW_028157364.1:35000-93546 GCF_964263955.1 Coregonus lavaretus
ACCTTCTGATCCAGAGTCATAGACATCAGTGGAGGTTAGGGTTACGACTGGGATCGAACACGCAACCTTCTGATCCATGGACATCAGTGGAGGTTAGGGTTAGGGTTACGACTGGGATCGAACACGCAACCTTCTGATCCATGGACATCAGTGGAGGTTAGGGTTAGGGTTACGACTGGGATCGAACACGCAACCTTCTGATCCATGGACATCAGTGGAGGTTAGGGTTAGGGTTACGACTGGGATCGAACACGCAACCTTCTGATCCATGGACATCAGTGGAGGTTAGGGTTAGGGTTACGACTGGGATCGAACACGCAACCTTCTGATCCATGGACATCAGTGGAGGTTAGGGTTAGGGTTACGACTGGGATCGAACACGCAACCTTCTGATCCATGGACATCAGTGGAGGTTAGGGTTAGGGTTACGACTGGGATCGAACACGCAACCTTCTGATCCATGGACATCAGTGGAGGTTAGGGTTAGGGTTACGACTGGGATCGAACACGCAACCTTCTGATCCATGGACATCAGTGGAGGTTAGGGTTAGGGTTACGACTGGGATCGAACACGCAACCTTCTGATCCATGGACATCAGTGGAGGTTAGGGTTAGGGTTACGACTGGGATCGAACACGCAACCTTCTGATCCATGGACATCAGTGGAGGTTAGGGTTAGGGTTACGACTGGGATCGAACACGCAACCTTCTGATCCATGGACATCAGTGGAGGTTAGGGTTAGGGTTACGACTGGGATCGAACACGCAACCTTCTGATCCATGGACATCAGTGGAGGTTAGGGTTAGGGTTACGACTGGGATCGAACACGCAACCTTCTGATCCATGGACATCAGTGGAGGTTAGGGTTAGGGTTACGACTGGGATCGAACACGCAACCTTCTGATCCATGGACATCAGTGGAGGTTAAGGTTAGGGTTATGACTGGGATCGAACACGCAACCTTCTGATCCATGGACATCAGTGGAGGTTAGGGTTAGGGTTACGACTGGGATCGAACACGCAACCTTCTGATCCAGAGTCATAGACATCAGTGGAGGTTAGGGTTAGGGTTACGACTGGGATCGAACACGCAACCTTCTGATCCAGAGTCATGGACATCAGTGGAGGTTAGGGTTAGGGTTACGACTGGGATCGAACACGCAACCTTCTGATCCAGAGTCATGGACATCAGTGGAGGTTAGGGTTAGGGTTACGACTGGGATCGAACACGCAACCTTCTGATCCATGGACATCAGTGGAGGTTAGGGTTAGGGTTACGACTGGGATCGAACACGCAACCTTCTGATCCATGGACATCAGTGGAGGTTAGGGTTAGGGTTACGACTGGGATCGAACACGCAACCTTCTGATCCATGGACATCAGTGGAGGTTAGGGTTACGACTGGGATCGAACACGCAACCTTCTGATCCAGAGTCATGGACATCAGTGGAGGTTAGGGTTAGGGTTACGACTGGGATCGAACACATTTACATTTACATTTACGTCATTTAGCAGACGCTCTTATCCAGAGCGACTTACAAATAGGTGCATTCACCCTATAGCCAGTGGGATAACCACTTTAGAATATTTTTTTTTTTTTTTTTTTTTTTAGGGGGGGGGGTAGAAGGATTACTTTATCCTATCCCAGGTATTCCTTAAAGACATCAGTGGAGGTTAGGGTTAGGGTTAGGGTTAATACTGGGATCGAACACGCAACGCAATCAGTGGAGGTTAGGGTTAGGGTTACGACTGGGATCGAACACGCAACCTTCTGATCCATGGACATCAGTGGAGGTTAGGGTTAGGGTTACGACTGGGATCGAACACGCAACCTTCTGATCCATGGACATCAGTGGAGGTTAGGGTTAGGGTTACGACTGGGATCGAACACGCAACCTTCTGATCCATGGACATCAGTGGAGGTTAGGGTTAGGGTTACGACTGGGATCGAACACGCAACCTTCTGATCCAGAGTCATGGACATCAGTGGAGGTTAGGGTTACGACTGGGATCGAACACGCAACCTTCTGATCCATGGACATCAGTGGAGGTTAGGGTTAGGGTTACGACTGGGATCGAACACGCAACCTTCTGATCCATGGACATCAGTGGAGGTTAGGGTTAGGGTTACGACTGGGATCGAACACGCAACCTTCTGATCCAGAGTCATGGACATCAGTGGAGGTTAGGGTTAGGGTTACGACTGGGATCGAACACGCAACCTTCTGATCCAGAGTCATAGACATCAGTGGAGGTTAGGGTTACGACTGGGATCGAACACGCAACCTTCTGATCCATGGACATCAGTGGAGGTTAGGGTTAGGGTTACGACTGGGATCGAACACGCAACCTTCTGATCCATGGACATCAGTGGAGGTTAGGGTTAGGGTTACGACTGGGATCGAACACGCAACCTTCTGATCCATGGACATCAGTGGAGGTTAGGGTTAGGGTTACGACTGGGATCGAACACGCAACCTTCTGATCCATGGACATCAGTGGAGGTTAGGGTTAGGGTTACGACTGGGATCGAACACGCAACCTTCTGATCCATGGACATCAGTGGAGGTTAGGGTTAGGGTTACGACTGGGATCGAACACGCAACCTTCTGATCCATGGACATCAGTGGAGGTTAGGGTTAGGGTTACGACTGGGATCGAACACGCAACCTTCTGATCCATGGACATCAGTGGAGGTTAGGGTTAGGGTTACGACTGGGATCGAACACGCAACCTTCTGATCCATGGACATCAGTGGAGGTTAGGGTTAGGGTTACGACTGGGATCGAACACGCAACCTTCTGATCCATGGACATCAGTGGAGGTTAGGGTTAGGGTTACGACTGGGATCGAACACGCAACCTTCTGATCCATGGACATCAGTGGAGGTTAGGGTTAGGGTTACGACTGGGATCGAACACGCAACCTTCTGATCCATGGACATCAGTGGAGGTTAAGGTTAGGGTTATGACTGGGATCGAACACGCAACCTTCTGATCCATGGACATCAGTGGAGGTTAGGGTTAGGGTTACGACTGGGATCGAACACGCAACCTTCTGATCCAGAGTCATAGACATCAGTGGAGGTTAGGGTTAGGGTTACGACTGGGATCGAACACGCAACCTTCTGATCCAGAGTCAAGGACATCAGTGGAGGTTAGGGTTAGGGTTACGACTGGGATCGAACACGCAACCTTCTGATCCAGAGTCATGGACATCAGTGGAGGTTAGGGTTAGGGTTACGACTGGGATCGAACACGCAACCTTCTGATCCATGGACATCAGTGGAGGTTAGGGTTAGGGTTACGACTGGGATCGAACACGCAACCTTCTGATCCATGGACATCAGTGGAGGTTAGGGTTAGGGTTACGACTGGGATCGAACACGCAACCTTCTGATCCATGGACATCAGTGGAGGTTAGGGTTACGACTGGGATCGAACACGCAACCTTCTGATCCAGAGTCATGGACATCAGTGGAGGTTAGGGTTAGGGTTACGACTGGGATCGAACACATTTACATTTACATTTACGTCATTTAGCAGACGCTCTTATCCAGAGCGACTTACAAATAGGTGCATTCACCCTATAGCCAGTGGGATAACCACTTTAGAATATTTTTTTTTTTTTTTTTTTTTTTAGGGGGGGGGTAGAAGGATTACTTTATCCTATCCCAGGTATTCCTTAAAGACATCAGTGGAGGTTAGGGTTAGGGTTAGGGTTAATACTGGGATCGAACACGCAACCTTCTGATCCAGAGTCATGGACATCAGTGGAGGTTAGGGTTAGGGTTACGACTGGGATCGAACACGCAACCTTCTGATCCATGGACATCAGTGGAGGTTAGGGTTAGGGTTACGACTGGGATCGAACACACAACCTTCTGATCCAGAGTCATGGACATCAGTGGAGGTAAGGGTTACGACTGGGATCGAACACGCAACCTTCTGATCCATGGACATCAGTGGAGGTTAGGGTTAGGGTTACGACTGGGATCGAACACGCAACCTTCTGATCCATGGACATCAGTGGAGGTTAGGGTTAGGGTTACGACTGGGATCGAACACGCAACCTTCTGATCCATGGACATCAGTGGAGGTTAGGGTTAGGGTTACGACTGGGATCGAACACGCAACCTTCTGATCCATGGACATCAGTGGAGGTTAGGGTTAGGGTTACGACTGGGATCGAACACGCAACCTTCTGATCCATGGACATCAGTGGAGGTTAGGGTTAGGGTTACGACTGGGATCGAACACGCAACCTTCTGATCCATGGACATCAGTGGAGGTTAGGGTTAGGGTTACGACTGGGATCGAACACGCAACCTTCTGATCCATGGACATCAGTGGAGGTTAGGGTTAGGGTTACGACTGGGATCGAACACGCAACCTTCTGATCCATGGACATCAGTGGAGGTTAGGGTTAGGGTTACGACTGGGATCGAACACGCAACCTTCTGATCCATGGACATCAGTGGAGGTTAGGGTTACGACTGGGATCGAACACGCAACCTTCTGATCCAGAGTCATGGACATCAGTGGAGGTTAGGGTTAGGGTTACGACTGGGATCGAACACATTTACATTTACATTTACGTCATTTAGCAGACGCTCTTATCCAGAGCGACTTACAAATAGGTGCATTCACCCTATAGCCAGTGGGATAACCACTTTAGAATATTTTTTTTTTTTTTTTTTTTTTTAGGGGGGGGGTAGAAGGATTACTTTATCCTATCCCAGGTATTCCTTAAAGACATCAGTGGAGGTTAGGGTTAGGGTTAGGGTTAATACTGGGATCGAACACGCAACCTTCTGATCCAGAGTCATGGACATCAGTGGAGGTTAGGGTTAGGGTTACGACTGGGATCGAACACACAACCTTCTGATCCAGAGTCATGGACATCAGTGGAGGTTAGGGTTACGACTGGGATCGAACACGCAACCTTCTGATCCATGGACATCAGTGGAGGTTAGGGTTAGGGTTACGACTGGGATCGAACACGCAACCTTCTGATCCATGGACATCAGTGGAGGTTAAGGTTAGGGTTACGACTGGGATCGAACACGCAACCTTCTGATCCAGAGTCATGGACATCAGTGGAGGTTAGGGTTAGGGTTACGACTGGGATCGAACACGCAACCTTCTGATCCAGAGTCATAGACATCAGTGGAGGTTAGGGTTACGACTGGGATCGAACACGCAACCTTCTGATCCATGGACATCAGTGGAGGTTAGGGTTAGGGTTACGACTGGGATCGAACACGCAACCTTCTGATCCATGGACATCAGTGGAGGTTAGGGTTAGGGTTACGACTGGGATCGAACACGCAACCTTCTGATCCATGGACATCAGTGGAGGTTAGGGTTAGGGTTACGACTGGGATCGAACACGCAACCTTCTGATCCATGGACATCAGTGGAGGTTAGGGTTAGGGTTACGACTGGGATCGAACACGCAACCTTCTGATCCATGGACATCAGTGGAGGTTAGGGTTAGGGTTACGACTGGGATCGAACACGCAACCTTCTGATCCATGGACATCAGTGGAGGTTAGGGTTAGGGTTACGACTGGGATCGAACACGCAACCTTCTGATCCATGGACATCAGTGGAGGTTAGGGTTAGGGTTACGACTGGGATCGAACACGCAACCTTCTTATCCAGAGTCATGGACATCAGTGGAGGTTAGGGTTACGACTGGGATCGAACACGCAACCTTCTGATCCATGGACATCAGTGGAGGTTAGGGTTAGGGTTACGACTGGGATCGAACACGCAACCTTCTGATCCATGGACATCAGTGGAGGTTAGGGTTAGGGTTACGACTGGGATCGAACACGCAACCTTCTGATCCATGGACATCAGTGGAGGTTAGGGTTAGGGTTACGACTGGGATCGAACACGCAACCTTCTGATCCATGGACATCCGTGGAGGTTAGGGTTAGGGTTACGACTGGGATCGAACACGCAACCTTCTGATCCAGAGTCATGGACATCAGTGGAGGTTAGGGTTACGACTGGGATCGAACACGCAACCTTCTGATCCATGGACATCAGTGGAGGTTAGGGTTAGGGTTACGACTGGGATCGAACACGCAACCTTCTGATCCATGGACATCAGTGGAGGTTAGGGTTAGGGTTACGACTGGGATCGAACACGCAACCTTCTGATCCAGAGTCATGGACATCAGTGGAGGTTAGGGTTAGGGTTACGACTGGGATCGAACACGCAACCTTCTGATCCAGAGTCATAGACATCAGTGGAGGTTAGGGTTACGACTGGGATCGAACACGCAACCTTCTGATCCATGGACATCAGTGGAGGTTAGGGTTAGGGTTACGACTGGGATCGAACACGCAACCTTCTGATCCATGGACATCAGTGGAGGTTAGGGTTAGGGTTACGACTGGGATCGAACACGCAACCTTCTGATCCATGGACATCAGTGGAGGTTAGGGTTAGGGTTACGACTGGGATCGAACACGCAACCTTCTGATCCATGGACATCAGTGGAGGTTAGGGTTAGGGTTACGACTGGGATCGAACACGCAACCTTCTGATCCATGGACATCAGTGGAGGTTAGGGTTAGGGTTACGACTGGGATCGAACACGCAACCTTCTGATCCATGGACATCAGTGGAGGTTAGGGTTAGGGTTACGACTGGGATCGAACACGCAACCTTCTGATCCAGAGTCATGGACATCAGTGGAGGTTAGGGTTACGACTGGGATCGAACACGCAACCTTCTGATCCATGGACATCAGTGGAGGTTAGGGTTAGGGTTACGACTGGGATCGAACACGCAACCTTCTGATCCATGGACATCAGTGGAGGTTAGGGTTAGGGTTACGACTGGGATCGAACACGCAACCTTCTGATCCATGGACATCAGTGGAGGTTAGGGTTAGGGTTACGACTGGGATCGAACACGCAACCTTCTGATCCATGGACATCAGTGGAGGTTAGGGTTAGGGTTACGACTGGGATCGAACACGCAACCTTCTGATCCAGAGTCATAGACATCAGTGGAGGTTAGGGTTAGGGTTACGACTGGGATCGAACACGCAACCTTCTGATCCAGAGTCATGGACATCAGTGGAGGTTAGGGTTAGGGTTACGACTGGGATCGAACACGCAACCTTCTGATCCAGAGTCATGGACATCAGTGGAGGTTAGGGTTAGGGTTACGACTGGGATCGAACACGCAACCTTCTGATCCAGAGTCATGGACATCAGTGGAGGTTAGGGTTAGGGTTACGACTGGGATCGAACACGCAACCTTCTGATCCATGGACATCAGTGGAGGTTAGGGTTAGGGTTACGACTGGGATCGAACACGCAACCTTCTGATCCATGGACATCAGTGGAGGTTAGGGTTAGGGTTACGACTGGGATCGAACACGCAACCTTCTGATCCATGGACATCAGTGGAGGTTAGGGTTACGACTGGGATCGAACACGCAACCTTCTGATCCAGAGTCATGGACATCAGTGGAGGTTAGGGTTAGGGTTACGACTGGGATCGAACACATTTACATTTACATTTACGTCATTTAGCAGACGCTCTTATCCAGAGCGACTTACAGATAGGTGCATTCACCCTATAGCCAGTGGGATAACCACTTTAGAATATTTTATTTTATTTTATTTTTTTTGGGGGGGGGGGGTAGAAGGATTACTTTATCCTATCCCAGGTATTCCTTAAAGACATTTACATTTACATTTTAGTCATTTAGCAGACGCTCTTATCCAGAGCGACTTACATATATATATATATTTTTTTATACTGGCCCCCTGTGGGAATCGAACCCACAACCCTGGCGTTGCAAACGCCATGCTCTATCAACTGAGCTACATCCCTGCCGGCCATTCCCTCCCCTACCCTGGACGACGCTGGGCCAATTGTGCGCCGCCCATGAGTCTCCCGGTCGCGGCCGGCTGCGACAGAGCCTGGATTCGAACCAGGATCTCTAGTGACACAGTTAGCACTGCGATGCAGTGCCTTAGACCACTGCGCCACTCAGGCGACATCAGTGGAGGTTAGGGTTAGGGTTAGGATTAATACTGGGATCGAACACGCAACCTTCTGATCCAGAGTCATGGACATCAGTGGAGGTTAGGGTTAGGGTTACGACTGGGATCGAACACGCAACCTTCTGATCCATGGACATCAGTGGAGGTTAGGGTTAGGGTTACGACTGGGATCGAACACGCAACCTTCTGATCCATGGACATCAGTGGAGGTTAGGGTTAGGGTTACGACTGGGATCGAACACGCAACCTTCTGATCCATGGACATCAGTGGAGGTTAGGGTTAGGGTTACGACTGGGATCGAACACGCAACCTTCTGATCCATGGACATCAGTGGAGGTTAGGGTTAGGGTTACGACTGGGATCGAACACGCAACCTTCTGATCCAGAGTCATGGACATCAGTGGAGGTTAGTGTTACGACTGGGATCGAACACGCAACCTTCTGATCCATGGACATCAGTGGAGGTTAGGGTTAGAGTTACGACTGGGATCGAACACGCAACCTTCTGATCCATGGACATCAGTGGAGGTTAGGGTTAGGGTTACGACTGGGATCGAACACGCAACCTTCTGATCCATGGACATCAGTGGAGGTTAGGGTTAGGGTTACGACTGGGATCGAACACGCAACCTTCTGATCCATGGACATCAGTGGAGGTTAGGGTTAGGGTTACGACTGGGATCGAACACGCAACCTTCTGATCCATGGACATCAGTGGAGGTTAGGGTTAGGGTTACGACTGGGATCGAACACGCAACCTTCTGATCCAGAGTCATGGACATCAGTGGAGGTTAGGGTTACGACTGGGATCGAACACGCAACCTTCTGATCCATGGACATCAGTGGAGGTTAGGGTTAGGGTTACGACTGGGATCGAACACGCAACCTTCTGATCCATGGACATCAGTGGAGGTTAGGGTTAGGGTTACGACTGGGATCGAACACGCAACCTTCTGATCCAGAGTCATGGACATCAGTGGAGGTTAGGGTTAGGGTTACGACTGGGATCGAACACGCAACCTTCTGATCCAGAGTCATAGACATCAGTGGAGGTTAGGGTTACGACTGGGATCGAACACGCAACCTTCTGATCCATGGACATCAGTGGAGGTTAGGGTTAGGGTTACGACTGGGATCGAACACGCAACCTTCTGATCCATGGACATCAGTGGAGGTTAGGGTTAGGGTTACGACTGGGATCGAACACGCAACCTTCTGATCCATGGACATCAGTGGAGGTTAGGGTTAGGGTTACGACTGGGATCGAACACGCAACCTTCTGATCCATGGACATCAGTGGAGGTTAGGGTTAGGGTTACGACTGGGATCGAACACGCAACCTTCTGATCCATGGACATCAGTGGAGGTTAGGGTTAGGGTTACGACTGGGATCGAACACGCAACCTTCTGATCCATGGACATCAGTGGAGGATAGGGTTAGGGTTACGACTGGGATCGAACACGCAACCTTCTGATCCATGGACATCAGTGGAGGTTAGGGTTAGGGTTACGACTGGGATCGAACACGCAACCTTCTGATCCATGGACATCAATGGAGGTTAGGGTTAGGGTTACGACTGGGATCGAACACGCAACCTTCTGATCCAGAGTCATAGACATCAGTGGAGGTTAGGGTTACGACTGGGATCGAACACGCAACCTTCTGATCCATGGACATCAGTGGAGGTTAGGGTTAGGGTTACGACTGGGATCGAACACGCAACCTTCTGATCCAGAGTCATGGACATCAGTGGAGGTTAGGGTTAGGGTTACGACTGGGATCGAACACGCAACCTTCTGATCCATGGACATCAGTGGAGGTTAGGGTTAGGGTTACGACTGGGATCGAACACGCAACCTTCTGATCCAGAGTCATGGACATCAGTGGAGGTTAGGGTTAGGGTTACGACTGGGATCGAACACGCAACCTTCTGATCCATGGACATCAGTGGAGGTTAGGGTTAGGGTTACGACTGGGATCGAACACGCAACCTTCTGATCCAGAGTCATGGACATCAGTGGAGGTTAGGGTTAGGGTTACGACTGGGATCGAACACGCAACCTTCTGATCCATGGACATCAGTGGAGGTTAGGGTTAGGGTTAAGACTGGGATCGAACACGCAACCTTCTGATCCATGGACATCAGTGGAGGTTAGGGTTAGGGTTACGACTGGGATCGAACACGCAACCTTCTGATCCATGGACATCAGTGGAGGTTAGGGTTAGGGTTACGACTGGGATCGAACACGCAACCTTCTGATCCAGAGTCATGGACATTAGTGGAGGTTAGGGTTAGGGTTACGACTGGGATCGAACACGCAACCTTCTGATCCATGGACATCAGTGGAGGTTAGGGTTAGGGTTACGACTGGGATCGAACACGCAACCTTCTGATCCATGGACATCAGTGGAGGTTAGGGTTAGGGTTACGACTGGGATCGAACACGCAACCTTCTGATCCATGGACATCAGTGGAGGTTAGGGTTAGGGTTACGACTGGGATCGAACACGCAACCTTCTGATCCATGGACAT
Source organism: Coregonus lavaretus (assembly GCF_964263955.1). NCBI lineage: Eukaryota > Metazoa > Chordata > Actinopteri > Salmoniformes > Salmonidae > Coregonus > Coregonus lavaretus. The sequence goes on from NW_028157364.1 coordinate 45,577, forward strand.
CAGTGGAGGTTAGGGTTAGGGTTACGACTGGGATCGAACACGCAACCTTCTGATCCAGAGTCATGGACATCAGTGGAGGTTAGGGTTAGGGTTACGACTGGGATCGAACACGCAACCTTCTGATCCATGGACATCAGTGGAGGTTAGGGTTAGGGTTACGACTGGGATCGAACACGCAACCTTCTGATCCATGGACATCAGTGGAGGTTAGGGTTAGGGTTACGACTGGGATCGAACACGCAACCTTCTGATCCATGGACATCAGTGGAGGTTAGGGTTAGGGTTACGACTGGGATCGAACACGCAACCTTCTGATCCAGAGTCATAGACATCAGTGGAGATTAGGGTTAGGGTTACGACTGGGATCGAACACGCAACCTTCTGATCCATGGACATCAGTGGAGGTTAGGGTTAGGGTTACGACTGGGATCGAACACGCAACCTTCTGATCCATGGACATCAGTGGAGGTTAGGGTTAGGGAATAGGATAGGTTTATGCTACTACATGATACTAGAATGTTCCCTAAACCCATCATGAGGTTGCTATAACCTAGCCTACGAATTTTACAAAGTAGGTGCACAAGTCGAGAGAAATGAAAGTAATCAAGGTGAATGGAATTAAGAAATACATAAATACAATAAAATACAGTAGAATACAGTATATACATATGAAATGAGTAAAGCAGTATGTAAACATTATTAAAGTGGCCAGTGATTCCATGTCTATGTATATAGGGCAGCAGCCTCTAAGGTGCAGGGTTGAGTAACCGGGTGGTAGCTGGCTAGTGATGGTTATTTAACAGTGAAACATTCAATACTGCCTTGCACACTCTTGCCTGCATCTAGCTGATCTAGGATGTAATCATTAGTCCAACAGTTGCAAACGAGAGTTTCTATTGGACAAATTCAGGTATGTTAATCCCCATTTCGTTCCGTTTGCTTCCGTTTAAGAAACGTTTTTCAACAGAATCGGCAGAATGAATACACCCCTGATCACACGCAAACACAGCCACATATAAACTGCCTGATCCCTTTGCTTGTTGTATATATAATTCCTTCTTGCATCTAGACGCTCTCCTCCTCTCACCTTTTCCCTTGGCTTGTGGACTTCAGCGCACAATACAACAGCTGTCTGTGACCAGGCGAAAAAACCTTTCTAAGCCAAACCTTCACACCATAACCGCTAACCGCTACACACAGCCTACATCATTGTCATCATATTAACAGTGTGTTTTAATCAATTATTTGGCAATGTGAATATATTTAGTATAGTTTTATCTAAAAAGGATAACTTTTTTAAATGTTTCACTATTATTATTTTTTTCTGAAATTCACTGAGGAGGATGGTCCTCCCCTTCCTCCTCTGAGGAGCCTCCACTGATGGACATCCATCCACCAACCCAGTCCACAAAACCCAAGCTCACTGTTGCCCCTAGTGGCGGGTTTTGAAGGCATTCCCCGATGTCCTCAGGACATGGATAGATGTCCAATTTCTACGTCAATCTTGAACGACCTGGCTGGTTCTCTGTAAGGTGAGAGCAGCATGTGAAGTAAGAGAGAACGTAGAGTCTGGACCTGCTCTCTCTTCTGACCAACCACCACTGTCCTCCAAACACGCAGCGGACTGCCCCAAGCACCATACAGGTCACCCTCATCTCTCCATCTCTCCACCCCTCCACTCCCCTGCCCGTGTGTCTGTGTGTGAGGGTGTGTGTGTGTGTGTGTCTGTGTGTGTCTGTCTGTGTGTGTGTGTGTGTTACTCACAGCAGTTGGTGACAGCGAAGCTGTTGGCGACCTCCAGGTTGTCTATGTGAGGAGTGAGGCGGAAGTCCTGGGTTCCATACTGGACCATTCCAATCCGGAACGCACTGTACTCCTGGTCCGCACCGCGTGGGAACAGCCCTCCTACACACACAGGGAGAATGTTTAGCTGGTTGTCTGGCAGTACTCTGGGAGAATGTTTAGCTGGTTATTATCTCGCTAGTCTGGCAGTACTCTTGGAGAATGTTTAGCTGGTTATCCAGCTAGTCTGGCAGTACTCTGGGAGAATGTTTAGCTGGTTATCCAGCTAGTCTGGCAGTACTCTGGGATAATGTTTAGCTGGTTATTATCCAGCTAATCTGGCAGTACTCTGGGAGAATGTTTAGCTGGTTATCCAGCTAGTCTGGCAGTACTCTGGGAGAATGTTTAGCTGGTTATCTAGCTAGTCTGACAGTACTCTGGGAGAATGTTTAGCTGGTTATCCAGCTAGTCTGGCAGTACTCTGGGAGAATGTTTAGCTGGTTATCCAGCTAGTCTGGCAGTACTCTGGGAGAATGTTTAGCTGATTATCCAGCTAGTCTGGCAGTACTCTGGGAGAATGTTTAGCTGGTTATCTGACAGTACTCTGGGAGAATGTTTAGCTGGTTGTCTGGCAGTACTCTGGGAGAATGTTTAGCTGGTTGTCTGGCAGTACTCTGGGAGAATGTTTAGCTGGTTATCCAGCTAGTCTGGCAGTACTCTGGGAGAATGCTTAGCTGGTTATCCAGCTAGTCTGGCAGTACTCTGGGAGAATGTTTAGCTGGTTATCCAGCTAGTCTGGCAGTACTCTGGGAGAATGTTTAGCTGGTTATCTAGCTAGTCTGGCAGTACTCTGGGAGAATGTTTAGCTGGTTATCCAGCTAGTCTGGCAGTACTCTGGGAGAATGTTTAGCTGGTTATCCAGCTAGTCTGGCAGTACTCTGGGAGAATGTTTAGCTGGTTATCCAGCTAGTCTGGCAGTACTCTGGGAGAATGTTTAGCTGGTTATCTAGCTAGTCTGGCAGTACTCTGGGAGAATGTTTAGCTGGTTATCCAGCTAGTCTGGCAGTACTCTGGGAGAATGTTTAGCTGGTTATCCAGCTAGTCTGGCAGTACTCTGGGAGAATGTTTAGCTGGTTATCTAGCTAGTCTGGCAGTACTCTGGGAGAATGTTTAGCTGGTTATCCAGCTAGTCTGGCAGTACTTTGGGAGAATGTTTAGCTGGTTATCTAGCTAGTCTGACAGTACTCTGGGAGAATGTTTAGCTGGTTATCCAGCTAGTCTGGCAGTACTCTGGGAGAATGTTTAGCTGGTTATCCAGCTAGTCTGGCAGTACTCTGGGAGAATGTTTAGCTGGTTATTATCCAGCTAGTCTGGCAGTACTCTGGGAGAATGTTTAGCTGGTTATCTAGCTAGTCTGGCAGTACTCTGGGAGAATGTTTAGCTGGTTATCTAGCTAGTCTGACAGTACTCTGGGAGAATGTTTAGCTGGTTATCCAGCTAGTCTGGCAGTACTCTGGGAGAATGTTTAGCTGGTTATCCAGCTAGTCTGGCAGTACTCTGGGAGAATGTTTAGCTGGTTATCTAGCTAGTCTGACAGTACTCTGGGAGAATGTTTAGCTGGTTATCCAGCTAGTCTGGCAGTACTCTGGGAGAATGTTTAGCTGGTTATCCAGCTAGTCTGGCAGTACTCTGGGAGAATGTTTAGCTGGTTATCCAGCTAGTCTGGCAGTACTCTGGGAGAATGTTTAGCTGGTTATCCAGCTAGTCTGGCAGTACTCTGGGAGAATGTTTAGCTGGTTATCCAGCTAGTCTGGCAGTACTCTGGGAGAATGTTTAGCTGGTTATCTCGCTAGTCTGGCAGTACTCTGGGAGAATGTTTAGCTGGTTATTATCTCGCTAGTCTGGCAGTACTCTGGGAGAATGTTTAGCTGGTTATCCAGCTAGTCTGGCAGTACTCTGGGAGAATGTTTAGCTGGTTATCCAGCTAGTCTGGCAGTACTCTGGGAGAATGTTTAGCTGGTTATCTAGCTAGTCTGACAGTACTCTGGGAGAATGTTTAGCTGGTTATCCAGCTAGTCTGGCAGTACTCTGGGAGAATGTTTAGCTGGTTATCCAGCTAGTCTGGCAGTACTCTGTATGTTGTTTCCCTGTGTTCTGTGGTTCAGCTTCCTGACGTTGTCTACCCAGAACAGCTTGGTTTAGAAATACTCTGATTCTGTCTGTATTAAACAGAGATCATGTTTAGAAACACTGATTCTGTCTGTATTAAACAGAGATCATGTTTAGAAACACTGATTCTGTCTGTATTAAACAGAGATCATGTTTAGAAACACTGATTCTGTCTGTATTAAACAGAGATCATGTTTAGAAACACTGATTCTGTCTGTATTAAACAGAGATCATGTTTAGAAACACTGATTCTGTCTGTATTAAACAGAGATCATGTTTAGAAACACTGATTATGTCTGTATTAAACAGAGATCATGTTCAGCTGCATCAGCATCTACATATTTCCATGACCATCCATATTGAACTGAAACAGCCATCCAACGTAAAGTATGTAAACCATCCAACGTAAAGTATGTAAACCATCCAATGTAAAGTATGTAAACCATACAATGTAAAGTATGTAAACCATCCAACGTAAAGTATGTAAACCATCCAATGTAAAGTATGTAAACCATCCAATGTAAAGTATGTAAACCATCCAATGTAAAGTATGTAAACCATCCAATGTAAAGTATGTAAACCATCCAATGTAAAGTATGTAAACCATCCAATGTAAAGTATGTAAACCATCCAATGTAAAGTATGTAAACCATCCAATGTAAAGTATGTAAACCATACAATGTAAAGTATGTAAACCATCCAATGTAAAGTATGTAAACCATCCAATCTAAAGTATGTAAACCATCCACTGTAAAGTATGTAAACCATCCAATGTAAAGTATGTAAACCATCCAATGTAACGTATGTAAACCATCCAATGTAAAGTATGTAAACCATCCAATGTAAAGTATGTAAACCATCCAATGTAAAGTATGTAAACCATCCAATGTAAAGTATGTAAACCATCCAATGTAAAGTATGTAAACCATCCAATGTAAAGTATGTAAACCATCCAATGTAAAGTATGTAAACCATCCAATATAAAGTATGTAAACCATCCAATGTAAAGTATGTAAACCATCCAGCGTAAAGTATGTAAACCATCCAACGTAAAGTATGTAAACCATACAATGTAAAGTATGTAAACCATCCAGCGTAAAGTATGTAAACCATCCAACGTAAAGTATGTAAACCATACAATGTAAAGTATGTAAACCATCCAATGTAAAGTATGTAAACCATCCAACGTAAAGTATGTAAACCATCCAATGTAAATTATGTAAACCATCAAACGTAAAGTATGTAAACCATCCAACGTAAAGTATGTAAACCATCCAATGTAAAGTATGTAAACCATCCAAAGTAAAGTATGTAAACCATCCAAAGTAAAGTATGTAAACCATCCAACGTAAAGTATGTAAACCATCCAACTTAAATTATGTAAACCATCCAATGTAAAGTATGTAAACCATCCAACGTAAAGTATAGAAACCCTCCAACGTAAAGTATGTAAACCACCCAACGTAAAGTATGTAAACCATCTAATGTAAAGTATGTAAACCATACAACGTAAAGTATGTAAACCATCCAATGTAAAGTATGTAAACCATCCAATGTAAAGTATGTAAACCATCCAATGTAAAGTATGTAAACCATCCAATGTAAAGTAAAGTTTGCCTGCTCAGAGTTAAAATCACATGATGCACCCACCAGATGATGTCGAAAGTGTTTTCAGATGATGTCATTGGGAACGTTTATCTTCTATCTGATTGTTCTGCAAAGCATAGAAACTGTTTTCACATACAGTGTGTTGATGTTGGGGTGGTGCTGGAGATAATGGAAATGGGGTTGGAAAATGGTGGAATGTAAACACGTACCGATCCATCACCTGTGTCTCAGTCTCAAGACATGACATGATGATGGCTGGAGATGCAACCAGGGAGTATGATTAGCTGGTTGAACATCTACATAGCTGCACAGCCATCCATATTGAACTGAAACTGCCATCCATATTGAACTGAAACAGCTATCCATATTGAACTGAAACAGCCATCCATATCTAACTCAAACAGCCATATTGAACTTAAACAGCCATCCATATTGAACTGAAACAGCTATCCATATAGAACTGAAACATCCATCCGTATTGAAGTGAAACAGCCATCCATATTGAACTGAAACAACCATCCACATTGAACTGAAACAGCTAAATTGAACTGAAACTGCCATCCATATTGAACTGAAATGGCTATCCATATAGAACTGAAACGTCCATGCATAATGAACTAGAACAGCCATCCATATTTAACTGAAACAGACATATTTAATTGAAATAGACATATTGAACTGAAACAGACCTATTGAAATGAAACAGACCTATTGAACTGAAACAGACCTATTGAACTGAAAAAGCCTTCCATATTGAACTATCAGTCTTTGAGAAGTCACTGTGAGGCCTTGAATCACTGACTGCTGTTACTGTATAATAATAATCATAATTCCTGGATCCTTTCACAGCATTAGAAGGCTGCGTTGAGACAATGACTTATCAATGACCCAAGTCCAGCTCATTTAATCCCTACCATTGTGTTGCTGAGTTGTCATAATGCTTCAGCAAATGTACATTATCCCAGGGGCGTTGGAAGACACAATGTAAGTAACCTAATTGATGTCCCTCTTACTGCCCGGAATGCCTCTGCTGATCCTGCAGCTATTGTATGCAGTAATCATATGCCAATGAACCAGAGTAATACTGTTAGCACTGAGGTGGTGTGCCCTAGTAGGAAGTCCACTGTGTGCAGCTCACCCTGCACTAATAGAAATAACCAGAGTATGTATACCTCTGCTAAGCTTCCCAGTAAAGCAAGAAAAAAAATCAACCATCCCAGAAAAGTGTTAAAAATAGCCCACGTTAATATATGAAGCTTAAGAAACAAGGTTCATGAAATCAATAATTTGCTAGTAACAGATGACATTCATATTCTGACAATCTCTGAAACTCACTTAGATAATACCTTTGATGATACCTTTGATGATACAGTGGTAGCAATACAAGATTATAACATTTACAGAAAATACAGAAATGCCAACGGGGGCGGTGGTGCGGTCTATATTCAGAACCACATTCCTGTAAAGCTTAGAGAGGATCTCATGTTAAATACTGTTGAAGTAATATGGCTACAGGTTCACCTGCCTCACCTAAAGCCCATTCTGATGGGAAGCTGCTATAGACCACCAAGTGCTAACAGTCAGTATCTGGATAACATGTGTGAAATGCTTGATAATATATGTGATATCAATAGAGAGGTATACTTTCTGGGTGATTTAAATATTGACTGGCTTTCATCAAGCTGCCCACTCAAGAGAAAGCTTCAAACTGTAACTAGTGCCCGCAACCTGGTTCAGGTTATCAATCAACCTACCAGGGTAGATACAAACAGTACAGGAATAAAATCATCAACATGTATTGATCATATCTTTACTAATGCTGCAGAAATGTGTTTGAAAGCAGTATCCAAATCCATTGGATGTAGTGATCACAATATAGTAGCCATATCTACGAAAACCAAAGTTCCAAAGGCTGGGCTTAATATAGTGTATAAGAGGTAATACAATATGTTTTGTAGTGATTCCTATGTTGTTGATGTAAAGAATATATGTTGGTCCGTGGTGTGTAATGAGGAGCAAACAGACGCTGCACTTCACACATTTATGAAATTGCTTATCCCAGTTACTAATAAGCATAAACCCAATAAGAAAATGAGTGTAAAAACTGTTAAATCCCAGTGGATTGATGAGGAATTGAAAAATGGTATGGTTGAGAGGGATGAGGCAAAAGAGATGGCAAATAGGTCTGGCTGCACAACCGATTGGCAAACCTACTGCAAAAATCATGTGACTAAACCGAATAAAAAGAAGAAGAAACTACACTATGAAACAAGAATAAATGACATAAAGAATGATAGTAAAAAGCTTTGGAGCACCTTAAATGAAATTTTGGGCAAAAAGGCAAACTCAGCTCCATCATTCATTGAATCAGGTGGCTCATTCATCACAAAACCCACTGATATTGCCAACTACTTTAATTATTTTTTCATTGGCAAGATTAGCAAACTTAGGCATGACATGCCAGCAACAAATGCTGACACTACACATCCAAGTATATCTGACCAAATTATGAAAGACAAACATTGTAATTTTGAATTCCGTAAAGTAAGTGTGGAAGAGGTGAAAATATTATTATTGTCGATCAACAAGCCACCGGGGTCTGACAACTTGGATGGAAAATTATTCAGGATAATAGCGGACGATATTACCACTCCTATTTGCCATATCTTTAATTTAAGCCTACTAGAAAGTGTGTGCCCTCAGGTCTGGAGGGAAGCAAAAGTTATTCCCCTACCTAAGAATAGTAAAGCCCCTTAACTGGCTCAAATAGCCGACCAATCAGCCTGTTACCAACCCTTAGTAAACTTTTGGGGAAAATGGTGTTTGACCAGATAAAATGCTATTTTACAGTAAACAAATTGACAACAGACTTTCAGCACGCTTATAGGGAAGGACATTCAACAAGCACAGCACTGACACAAATGTTTTGTTAGACTTCAGTGCGGCTTTTGACATTATCGATCATAGTCTGTTGCTGGAAAAATTTATGTGTTACGGCTTTACACCCCCTGCTATATTGTGGATAAAGAGTTACCTGTCTAACAGAACACAGAGGGTGTTCTTTAATGGAAGCCTTTCCAACATAATCCAGGTAGACTCAGGAATTCCCCAGGGCAGCTGTCTAGGCCCCTTACTTTTTTCAATCTTTACTAACGATATGCCACTGGCTTTGAGTAAAGCCAGTGTGTCTATGTATGCGGATGACTCAACACTATACACGTCAGCTACCACAGCGACTGAAATGCCAGCAACACCTTACAAAGCGCTGCAGTTAGTTTTAGAAAAGGGTGGCAAGGAATAAGTTAGTCCTAAATATTTCAAAAAACGAAAAGCTTTGTATTTGGGACAAATCATTCACTAAACCCTAAACCTCAACTAAATCTTGTACTGAATAATGTGGAAATTGAGCAAGTTGAGGAGACTCAGAACAGGGCAGCACGGCTGGCCCTTGGATGGACACAGAGAGCTAACATTAATAATATGCATGTCAATCTCTCCTGGCTCAAAGTGGAGGAGAGATTGACTTCATCACTACTTGTATTTGTGAGAGGTATTGACATGTTGAATGCACCGAGCTGTCTGTTTGAACTACTGGCACACAGCTCAGACACCCATGCATACCCCACAAGACATGCCACCAGAGGTCTCTTCACAGTCCCCAAGTCCAGAACAGACTATGGGAGGTGCACAGTACTACATAGAGCCATGACTACATGGAACTCTATTCCACATCAAGTAACTCATGCCAGCAGTAAAATTAGATTTAAAAAACAGATACAAATACACCTTATGGAACAGTGGGGACTGTGAAGCAACACAAACATAGACACGTGCATACAAACACACAATAACATACGCACTATACACACACATGTACATGTGGATTTTGTGTTGTAGATATGTGGTAGTAGAGTAGAGGCCTGAGGGCACACACTTAATATGTTGTGAAATCTGTTATGAATGTATTGTAATGTTTTTAAAATGTATAACTGACTTAATTTTGCTGGACCCCAGAAAGAGTAGCTGCTGCCTTGGCAGGAACTAATGGGGATCCATAATAAATACAAATACAAGGCCTGGTATGATATCCAGTTCTGTCATCCATAATAATGCAGCAGGAAGCAGACCTTTTAAAGACAAGGCCTGGAACCACCTCTGCCTTCTCAATGGTTACATATACCCCATCACTCTCTCTCTCTCTCTCTCTCTCTCTCTCTCTCTCTCTCTCTCTCTCTCTCTCTCTCTCTCTCTCTCTCTCTCTCTCTGTCTCTCTCTCTCTCTCTCTCTCTCTCTCTCTCTCTCTCTCTCTCCTTCCTCGTTCATCTCTCTCTCCTTCTCTCTCTCCTTCTCTCTCTCCTTCTCCCCCTTGTCTCTCTCTCCTCTCCCTCTCTTCCTCCTCCCCCCGTTTCTCCCCCCCTCCCTCCCTCCATCTCAGATGCAGTGTAATGCAGATGAAATCACTGCTCCAGTGTTAGGCAGGCTAATATACAGACTACGTGTCTGTACATAATATGTGTCAGTACACGGACAACATAGGCCACTGTCTAATGCAATATATATATATATATATTATATGACTATTTTTCTTGAATATGTAATATATATGAATGTACCTACCGATCTGAACACTGGGAGAACCGCAGAGCGCCTTGCGCCTCAAGCAGATGACAGTTAGTAGAAACACTAGCAGCAGATTCCTCATCGTTGTTAGTTCAGACATTTCATACCGAGAGGCGTCGACATACATCCACTGAATAACGGCCCAGCACACCGAATAACGGTCAGTTCCACCAGACAGACACACAGACGGCTAATCAGACGGTCAGCATGGCGACCTGGTTACCGTACAGCAGTGTCTGATTCACTGTTCTCGGCTCCTGTGGCGGTCCGGTGGCGGGAAGATCGCTCCAGCTCTGCGGATCTCTGTCTCTCGCTCTATGAGGCGCGCGAACACTGATGGCGCCTTTTCAGCATCGATAGCGCGCGTACAGTTTAGGAATACCGATGAGAACGGAAAGAGCCGAGAGCAGCCGAGAGCAGCCGAGAGCAGCCGAGAGCAGCCGAGTCAGGTTGTCGGGGAAACAGTCCACATTCTAACAGAACACTGACTGAATATGTGATGATTAGTCATGTGTGGAGGAGTCTTCAGTTATGCCACACTGGAACAGATTTCCTACAGACTGGATTATCAGAACAATAATAAGTATATAATCTGCTGCTGGATGCATCTGTCTCCTCCTCTCCTCTCCTCTCCCTGTTCCTTCCTCTCCTAGGTTTCAATTGGGTCTCTCTCTCCCCTCTCTCTCTCTTTCCCCTCTCGCTCTCTCTTTTTCTCCACCTTTCGCCCCCTCATGCAGTAGTGTGTAGGAGCAGACTTCTTTAAAGGGAAATTTCACCCTGGCTCTGCCACAGCATATAGTCATTACTATATTAACAACATTACGTTTTTATCATAAACTTCAAAATTATTCAAACCATAAACTAGCGCACTTTCATTTCACTGGTAGAATCAGGAAGTTTGGACTTCCTGTGTATTCAGCTGCTCATAGTGACCCATAAAGTCCAGAATTCATAGCGAATGCAGGAATCCATTTCGATGACAGCTGAGAAGTGATGCGATTTCATCGTTTTTTTCCTTCACAAATAAACGGAAGATTCTTGATTAGAGGTAACATAACGTTAGCTAGCATGCTAGCCTAGCTGGACTAGGTAAGTTAGCTAGCTAAAGTTACAGTCCCGTATTGAACTCTGAAAGCCATCAGCTAAATCATATAGCTAGCTATCTTTTGGATACACACTGTCAATCAATTTGTGTTCACACCTTCTGCAGCCCCCCCAGCCCATTCACTGTGTTCACACCTTCTGCAGCCCCCCAGCCCATTCACTGTGTTCACACCTTCTGCAGCCCCCCCCAGCCCCATTCACTGTGTTCACACCTGCAGCCCCCCAGCCCATTCACTGTGTTCACACCTTCTGCAGCCCCCCCAGCCCCATTCACTGTGTTCATACCTTCTGCAGCCCCCCCCCAGCCCCATTCACTGTGTTCACACCTTCTGCAGCCCCCCCAGCCCCATTCACTGTGTTCACACCTTCTGCAGCCCCCCAGCCCATTCACACCTTCTGCAGCCCCCCCCAGCCCCATTCACTGTGTTCACACCTTCTGCAGCCCCCCAGACCATTCACTGTGTTCACACCTTCTGCAGCCCCCCCAGACCATTCACTGTGTTCACACCTTCTGCAGCCCCCCCCCCCAGCCCATTCACTGTGTTCACACCTTCTGCAGCCCCCCCCAGCCACATTCACTGTGTTCACACCTTCTGCAGCCCCCCAGCCCATTCACTGTGTTCACACCTTCTGCAGCCCCCCCCAGCCCCATTCACTGTGTTCACACCTTCTGCAGCCCCCCAGCCCATTCACTGTGTTCACACCTTCTGCAGCCCCCCAGCCCATTCACTGTGTTCACACCTTCTGCAGCCCCCCCCAGCCCCATTCACTGTGTTCACACCTTCTGCAGCCCCCCAGCCCATTCACTGTGTTCACACCTTCTGCAGCCCCCCAGACCATTCACTGTGTTCACACCTTCTGCAGCCCCCCCCAGCCCCATTCACTGTGTTCACACCTTCTGCAGCCCCCCCAGCCCCATTCACTGTGTTCATACCTTCTGCAGCCCCCCAGCCCATTCACTGTGTTCACACCTTCTGCAGCCCCCCCAGCCCCATTCACTGTGTTCATACCTTCTGCAGCCCCCCCAGCCCCATTCACTGTGTTCACACCTTCTGCAGCCCCCCAGCCCATTCACTGTGTTCACACCTTCTGCAGCCCTCCCCCCAGCCCCATTCACTGTGTTCACACCTTCTGCAGCCTCCCAGCCCATTCACTGTGTTCACACCTTTTGCAGCCCCCCCCCAGCCCCATTCACTGTGTTCACACCTTCTGCAGCCCCCCCCCCAGCCCATTCACTGTGTTCACACCTTCTGCAGCCCCCCCAGCCCATTCACTGTGTTCACACCTTCTGCAGCCCCCCCCCAGCCCCATTCACTGTGTTCAAACCTTCTGCAGCCCCCCCAGCCCATTCACTGTGTTCACACCTTCTGCAGCCCCCCCAGCCCATTCACTGTGTTCACACCTTCTGCAGCCCCCCCCAGCCCATTCACTGTGTTCACACATTCTGCAGCCCCCCCCAGCCCATTCACTGTGTTCACACCTTCTGCAGCCCCCCCCCCCAGCCCATTCACTGTGTTCACACCTTCTGCAGCCTCCCAGCCCATTCACTGTGTTCACACCTTCTGCAGCCCCCCCCCAGCCCCATTCACTGTGTTCACACCTTCTGCAGCCCCCCCCCAGCCCATTCACTGTGTTCACACCTTCTGCAGCCCCCCCCAGCCCATTCACTGTGTTCACACCTTCTGCAGCCCCCCCAGCCCATTCACTGTGTTCACACCTTCTGCAGCCCCCCCCAGCCCATTCACTGTGTTCACCCTTCTGCAGCCCCCCCCAGCCCCATTCACTGTGTTCACACCTTCTGCAGCCCCCCCCAGCCCATTCACTGTGTTCACACCTTCTGCAGCCCCCCCCCCAGCCCCATTCACTGTGTTCACACCTTCTGCAGCCCCCCCCAGCCCATTCACTGTGTTCACACCTTCTGCAGCCCCCCCCCCAGCCCATTCACTGTGTTCACACCTTCTGCAGCCCCCCCCAGCCCCATTCACTGTGTTCACACCTTCTGCAGCCCCCCCCAGCCCATTCACTGTGTTCACACCTTCTGCAGCCCCCCCCCAGCCCCATTCACTGTGTTCACACCTTCTGCAGCCCCCCCCCAGCCCATTCACTGTGTTCACACCTTCTGCAGCCCCCCCCCAGCCCATTCACTGTGTTCACACCTTCTGCAGCCCCCCCAGCCCATTCACTGTGTTCACACCTTCTGCAGCCCCCCCAGCCCCATTCACTGTGTTCACACCTTCTGCAGCCCCCCAGCCCATTCACTGTGTTCACACCTTCTGCAGCCCCCCCAGCCCATTCACTGTGTTCACACCTTCTGCAGCCCCCCCCCCAGCCCCATTCACTGTGTTCACACCTTCTGCAGCCCCCCAGCCCATTCACTGTATTCACACCTTCTGCAGCCCCCCAGCCCATTCACTGTGTTCACACCTTCTGCAGCCCCCCCAGCCCCATTCACTGTGTTCACACCTTCTGCAGCCCCCCCAGCCCCATTCACTGTGTTCACACCTTCTGCAGCCCCCCAGCCCATTCACTGTGTTCACACCTTCTGCAGCCCCCCAGCCCATTCACTGTGTTCACACCTTCTGCAGCCCCCCCCCAGCCCCATTCACTGTGTTCACACCTTCTGCAGCCTCCCAGCCCATTCACTGTGTTCACACCTTCTGCAGCCCCCCCCAGCCCCATTCACTGTGTTCACACCTTCTGCAGCCCCCCCCAGCCCATTCACTGTGTTCACACCTTCTGCAGCCCCCCCAGCCCATTCACTGTGTTCACACCTTCTGCAGCCCCCCCCCAGCCCCATTCACTGTGTTCAAACCTTCTGCAGCCCCCCCAGTCCATTCACTGTGTTCACACCTTCTGCAGCCCCCCCAGCCCATTCACTGTGTTCACACCTTCTGCAGCCCCCCCAGCCCATTCACTGTGTTCACACCTTCTGCAGCCCCCCAGCCCATTCACTGTGTTCACACCTTCTGCAGCCCCCCCCAGCCCCATTCACTGTGTTCACACCTTCTGCAGCCCCCCCAGCCCATTCACTGTGTTCACACCTTCTGCAGCCCCCGCAGCCCATTCACTGTGTTCACACCTTCTGCAGCCCCCCCCAGCCCATTCACTGTGTTCACACCTTCTGCAGCCCCCCCAGCCCATTCACTGTGTTCACACCTTCTGCAGCCCCCCCAGCCCATTCACTGTGTTCACACCTTCTGCAGCCCCCCCAGCCCATTCACTGTGTTCACACCTTCTGCAGCCCCCCCCCCAGCCCCATTCACTGTGTTCACACCTTCTGCAGCCCCCCCAGCCCATTCACTGTGTTCAAACCTTCTGCAGCCCCCCCAGCCCATTCACTGTGTTCACACCTTCTGCAGCCCCCCGCAGCCCATTCACTGTGTTCACACCTTCTGCAGCCCCCCCCCCCAGCCCCATTCACTGTGTTCACACCTTCTGCAGCCCCCCCCAGCCCATTCACTGTGTTCACACCTTCTGCAGCCCCCCCAGCCCATTCACTGTGTTCACACCTTCTGCAGCCCCCCCCCAGCCCCATTCACTGTGTTCACACCTTCTGCAGCCCCCCCCAGCCCATTCACTGTGTTCACACCTTCTGCAGCCCCCCCCAGCCCATTCACTGTGTTCACACCTTCTGCAGCCCCCCCAGCCCATTCACTGTGTTCACACCTTCTGCAGCCCCCCCAGCCCATTCACTGTGTTCACACCTTCTGCAGCCCCCCAAGCCCATTCACTGTGTTCACACCTTCTGCAGCCCCCCCCCCAGCCCCATTCACTGTGTTCACACCTTCTGCAGCCCCCCCAGCCCATTCACTGTGTTCACACCTTCTGCAGCCCCCCAGCCCATTCACTGTGTTCACACCTTCTGCAGCCCCCCCAGCCCCATTCACTGTGTTCACACCTTCTGCAGCCCCCCCAGCCCCATTCACTGTGTTCACACCTTCTGCAGCCCCCCAGCCCATTCACTGTGTTCACACCTTCTGCAGCCCCCCAGCCCATTCACTGTGTTCACACCTTCTGCAGCCCCCCCCCAGCCCCATTCACTGTGTTCACACCTTCTGCAGCCCCCCCAGCCCATTCACTGTGTTCACACCTTCTGCAGCCCCCCCCAGCCCCATTCACTGTGTTCACACCTTCTGCAGCCCCCCCCAGCCCATTCACTGTGTTCACACCTTCTGCAGCCCCCCCAGCCCATTCACTGTGTTCACACCTTCTGCAGCCCCCCCCAGCCCCATTCACTGTGTTCAAACCTTCTGCAGCCCCCCCAGCCCATTCACTGTGTTCACACCTTCTGCAGCCCCCCCAGCCCATTCACTGTGTTCACACCTTCTGCAGCCCCCCCAGCCCATTCACTGTGTTCACACCTTCTGCAGCCCCCCCAGCCCATTCACTGTGTTCACACCTTCTGCAGCCCCCCCAGCCCCATTCACTGTGTTCACACCTTCTGCAGCCCCCCCAGCCCCATTCACTGTGTTCACACCTTCTGCAGCCCCCCAGCCCATTCACTGTGTTCACACCTTCTGCAGCCCCCCCCAGCCCCATTCACTGTGTTCACACCTTCTGCAGCCCCCCCAGCCCATTCACTGTGTTCACACCTTCTGCAGCCCCGCAGCCCATTCACTGTGTTCACACCTTCTGCAGCCCCCCCCAGCCCATTCACTGTGTTCACACCTTCTGCAGCCCCCCCAGCCCATTCACTGTGTTCACACCTTCTGCAGCCCCCCCAGCCCATTCACTGTGTTCACACCTTCTGCAGCCCCCCCAGCCCATTCACTGTGTTCACACCTTCTGCAGCCCCCCCCCCCCCAGCCCCATTCACTGTGTTCACACCTTCTGCAGCCCCCCCAGCCCATTCACTGTGTTCAAACCTTCTGCAGCCCCCCCAGCCCATTCACTGTGTTCACACCTTCTGCAGCCCCCGCAGCCCATTCACTGTGTTCACACCTTCTGCAGCCCCCCCCCCAGCCCCATTCACTGTGTTCACACCTTCTGCAGCCCCCCCCAGCCCATTCACTGTGTTCACACCTTCTGCAGCCCCCCCAGCCCATTCACTGTGTTCACACCTTCTGCAGCCCCCCCTCACTTGTGTTCACACCTTCTGCAGCCCCCCCCAGCCTCAGTTCACTGTGTTCACACCTTCTGCAGCCCCCCCAGCCCAATCACAGGTTCACACCTCTGCAGCCCCCCCCAGCCCATTCACTGTGTTCACACCTTCTGCAGCCCCCCCCAGCCCATTCACTGTGTTCACACCTTCTGCAGCCCCCCCCCAGCCCATTCCACTGTGTTCACACCTTCTGCAGCCCCCCCCAGCCCATTCCCAGTGTGCACACCTTTCTGCAGCCCCCCCCCCAGCCCCATTCCTGTGTTCACACCTTCTGCAGCCCCCCCCCAGCCCATTCACTGTGTTCACACCTTCTGCAGCCCCCCCCCAGCCCATTCACTGTGTTCACACCTTCTGCAGCCCCCCCCAGCCCCATTCACTGTGTTCACACCTTCTGCAGCCCCCCCCAGCCCATTCACTGTGTTCACACCTTCTGCAGCCCCCCCCCAGCCCCATTCACTGTGTTCACAACCTTCTGCAGCCCCCCCCAGCCCATTCCACTGTGTTCACACCTTCTGCAGCCCCACCCCCAGCCCCATTCACTGTGTTCACACCTTCTGCAGCCCCCCCAGCCCATTCACTGTGTTCACACCTTCTGCAGCCCCCCCCAGCCCATTCACTGTGTTCACACCTTCTGCAGCCCCCCCAGCCCATTCACTGTGTTCACACCTTCTGCAGCCCCCCCCAGCCCCATTCACTGTGTTCACACCTTCTGCAGCCCCCCCCCAGCCCATTCACTGTGTTCACACCTTCTGCAGCCCCCCCCAGCCCATTCACTGTGTTCACACCTTCTGCAAGCCCCCCCCAGCCCATTCACTGTGTTCACACCTTCTGCAGCCCCCCCCAGCCCCATTCACTGTGTTCACACCTTCTGCAGCCCCCCCCAGCCCATTCACTGTGTTCACACCTTCTGCAGCCCCCCCAGCCCATTCACTGTGTTCACACCTTCTGCAGCCCCCCCCCAGCCCCATTCACTGTGTTCACACCTTCTGCAGCCCCCCCCAGCCCATTCACTGTGTTCACACCTTCTGCAGCCCCCCAGCCCATTCACTGTGTTCACACCTTCTGCAGCCCCCCCCAGCCCCATTCACTGTGTTCACACCTTCTGCAGCCCCCCCCAGCCCATTCACTGTGTTCACACCTTCTGCAGCCCCCCCAGCCCATTCACTGTGTTCACACCTTCTGCAGCCCCCCCCAGCCCATTCACTGTGTTCAAACCTTCTGCAGCCCCCCCAGCCCATTCACTGTGTTCACACCTTCTGCAGCCCCCCCAGCCCATTCACTGTGTTCACACCTTCTGCAGCCCCCCCAGCCCATTCACTGTGTTCACACCTTCTGCAGCCCCCCCAGCCCATTCACTGTGTTCACACCTTCTGCAGCCCCCCCAGCCCCATTCACTGTGTTCACACCTTCTGCAGCCCCCCCAGCCCATTCACTGTGTTCACACCTTCTGCAGCCCCCCAGCCCATTCACTGTGTTCACACCTTCTGCAGCCCCCCCAGCCCATTCACTGTGTTCACACCTTCTGCAGCCCCCCCAGCCCATTCACTGTGTTCACACCTTCTGCAGCCCCCCCAGCCCATTCACTGTGTTCACACCTTCTGCAGCCCCCCCAGCCCATTCACTGTGTTCACACCTTCTGCAGCCCCCCCCCCCCAGCCCCATTCACTGTGTTCACACCTTCTGCAGCCCCCCCAGCCCATTCACTGTGTTCACACCTTCTGCAGCCTCCCAGCCCATTCACTGTGTTCACACCTTCTGCAGCCCCCCCCAGCCCCATTCACTGTGTTCACACCTTCTGCAGCCCCCCCCCCCAGCCCATTCACTGTGTTCACACCTTCTGCAGCCCCCCCCCAGCCCATTCACTGTGTTCACACCTTCTGCAGCCCCCCCCAGCCCCATTCACTGTGTTCACACCTTCTGCAGCCCCCCCCCCAGCCCATTCACTGTGTTCACACCTTCTGCAGCCCCCCCCAGCCCATTCACTGTGTTCACACCTTCTGCAGCCCCCCCAGCCCATTCACTGTGTTCACACCTTCTGCAGCCCCCCCCCAGCCCATTCACTGTGTTCACACCTTCTGCAGCCCCCCCCCAGCCCCATTCACTGTGTTCACACCTTCTGCAGCCCCCCCCCAGCCCATTCACTGTGTTCACACCTTCTGCAGCCCCCCCCCCAGCCCCATTCACTGTGTTCACACCTTCTGCAGCCCCCCCCAGCCCATTCACTGTGTTCACACCTTCTGCAGCCCCCCCCCAGCCCATTCACTGTGTTCACACCTTCTGCAGCCCCCCCCAGCCCCATTCACTGTGTTCACACCTTCTGCAGCCCCCCCCCCCCAGCCCATTCACTGTGTTCACACCTTCTGCAGCCCCCCCAGCCCATTCACTGTGTTCATACCTTCTGCAGCCCCCCCCCCAGCCCATTCACTGTGTTCACACCTTCTGCAGCCCCCCAGCCCATTCACTGTGTTCACACCTTCTGCAGCCCCCCCCAGCCCCATTCACTGTGTTCACACCTTCTGCAGCCCCCCAGCCCATTCACTGTGTTCACACCTTCTGCAGCCCCCCAGCCCATTCACTGTGTTCACACCTTCTGCAGCCCCCCCCCCCCAGCCCCATTCACTGTTTTCACACCTTCTGCAGCCCCCCCAGCCCATTCACTGTGTTCACACCTTCTGCAGCCCCCGCAGCCCATTCACTGTGTTCACACCTTCTGCAGCCCCCCAGCCCATTCACTGTGTTCACACCTTCTGCAGCCCCCCAGCCCATTCACTGTGTTCACACCTTCTGCAGCCCCCCCCCCCCAGCCCCATTCACTGTGTTCACACCTTCTGCAGCCCCCAGCCCATTCACTGTGTTCACACCTTCTGCAGCCCCCCAGCCCATTCACTGTGTTCACACCTTCTGCAGCCCCCCCAGCCCCATTCACTGTGTTCACACCTTCTGCAGCCCCCCAGCCCATTCACTGTGTTCACACCTTCTGAAGCCCCCCCAGCCCATTCACTTTGTTGACTGATCTTCTCTCAAAAGCAGCTCCCAATGTCCCTCATTGTCCCTAAACAATACACTAGTCTGTCTCTACATACTTCGGTCCCAATCGGTTGACACCTTTACCAACAAAGGTTGTTGCCCTACGTCCCTTCCACTAAAACTCTAAATTGGTAACACCACAACCATGTCTTTCCAGGAGACGTGCAGTACCAGCAGATCTTCTGCAAGAGGTCCAAACAGTTGGTGGTTAAAGTCTACGGGCCCTACACCCCTTCCGCCAGTCTTATCCAGCTGGCCCTACACCCCTTCCGCCAGTCTTATCCAGCTGGCCGTACACCCCTTCCGCCAGTCTTATCCAGCTGGCCCTACACCCCTTCCGCCAGTCTTATCCAGCTGGCCCTACACCCCTTCCGCCAGTCTTATCCAGCTGGCCCTACACCCCTTCCGCCAGTCTTATCCAGCTGGCCCTACACCCCTTCCGCCAGTCTTATCCAGCTGGCCCTACACCCCTTCCGCCAGTCTTATCCAGCTGGCCCTACACCCCTTCCGCCAGTCTTATCCAGCTGGCCCTACACCCCTTCCGCCAGTCTTATCCAGCTGGCCGTACACCGCAGACAGGACAACCACTTCCGTCAGTCTTATCCAGCTGGCCGTACACCGCAGACAGGACAACCACTTCCGTCAGTCTTATCCAGCTGGCCGTACACCGCAGACAGGACAACCACTTCCGCCAGTCTTATCCAGCTGGCCGTACACCGCAGACAGGACAACCACTTCCGCCAGTCTTATCCAGCTGGCCGTACACCGCAGACAGGACAACCACTTCCGCCAGTCTTATCCAGCTGGCCGTCCACCGCAGACAGGACAACCACTTCCGTCAGTCTTATCCAGCTGGCCGTCCACCGCAGACAGGACAACCACTTCCGCCAGTCTTATCCAGCTGGCCGTACACCGCAGACAGGACAACCCCTTCCGTCAGTCTTATCCAGCTGGCCGTACACCGCAGACAGGACAACCACTTCCGTCAGTCTTATCCAGCTGGCCGTACACCGCAGACAGGACAACCACTTCCGCCAGTCTTATCCAGCTGGCCGTACACCGCAGACAGGACAACCACTTCCGCCAGTCTTATCCAGCTGGCCGTACACCGCAGACAGGACAACCACTTCCGCCAGTCTTATCCAGCTGGCCGTACACCGCAGACAGGACAACCACTTCCGCCAGTCTTATCCAGCTGGCCGTCCACCGCAGACAGGACAACCACTTCCGTCAGTCTTATCCAGCTGGCCGTACACCGCAGACAGGACAACCACTTCCGCCAGTCTTATCCAGCTGGCCGTCCACCGCAGACAGGACAACCACTTCCGTCAGTCTTATCCAGCTGGCCGTCCACCGCAGACAGGACAACCACTTCCGCCAGTCTTATCCAGCTGGCCGTACACCGCAGACAGGACAACCACTTCCGTCAGTCTTATCCAGCTGGCCGTACACCGCAGACAGGACAACCACTTCCGTCAGTCTTATCCAGCTGGCCGTACACCGCAGACAGGACAACCACTTCCGCCAGTCTTATCCAGCTGGCCGTACACCGCAGACAGGACAACCACTTCCGTCAGTCTTATCCAGCTGGCCGTACACCGCAGACAGGACAACCACTTCCGTCAGTCTTATCCAGCTGGCCGTACACCGCAGACAGGACAACCACTTCCGCCAGTCTTATCCAGCTGGCCGTACACCGCAGACAGGACAACCACTTCCGTCAGTCTTATCCAGCTGGCCGTACACCGCAGACAGGACAACCACTTCCGTCAGTCTTATCCAGCTGGCCGTACACCGCAGACAGGACAACCACTTCCGCCAGTCTTATCCAGCTGGCCGTACACCGCAGACAGGACAACCACTTCCGCCAGTCTTATCCAGCTGGCCGTACACCGCAGACAGGACAACCACTTCCGCCAGTCTTATCCAGCTGGCCGTACACCGCAGACAGGACAACCACTTCCGCCAGTCTTATCCAGCTGGCCGTACACCGCAGACAGGACAACCACTTCCGCCAGTCTTATCCAGCTGGCCGTACACCGCAGACAGGACAACCCCTTCCGCCAGTGTTATCCAGCTGGCCGTACACCGCAGGCAGGACAACCCCTTCCGCCAGTCTTATCCAGCTGGCCGTACACCGCAGACAGGACAACCCCTTCCGCCAGTCTTATCCAGCTGGCCGTACACCGCAGACAGGACAACCCCTTCCGCCAGTCTTATCCAGCTGGCCGTACACCGCAGACAGGACAACCCCTTCCGCCAGTCTTATCCAGCTGGCCGTACACCGCAGACAGGACAAGACCATTCGCCACAAGCACAAAGAGTCTCAGCCTCCACAGCCCACTATGCCAAACACCATGTCCAGATAAAGGACTATGGCTGAGTTTACACTATGCCAAACACCATGGCCAGATAAAGGACTATGGCTGAGTTTACACTATGCCAAACACCATGGCCAGATAAAGAACTATGGCTGAGTTTACACTATGCCAAACACCATGGCCAGATAAAGGACTATGGCTGAGTTTACACTATGCCAAACACCATGGCCAGATAAAGGACTATGGCTGAGTTTACACTATGCCAAACACCATGGCCAGATAAAGGACTATGGCTGAGTTTACACTATGCCAAACACCATGGCCAGTGTACCAAATCCAGATAAAGGACTATGGCTGAGTTTACACAGGCAGCCCGTTTCTGATCTTTTTCCCCCGCTAATTGGTATTTTGTCAATCAGATCAGTTCTGAAAAAGATCTGATGTGATTGATCAAAACACTAATTAGTGGAACAAATATCAAATTGGGTCTGCCTGTGTAAACACAGCCAGTGTGGATTGGGTCTGCCTGTGTAAACGCAGCCAGTGTGGATTGGGTCTGCCTGTGTAAACACAGCCAGTGTGGTTCAGCATAAGAACACGTCAAACTCATTCCACAGAGGGCAGAGTGGTCTTTGCTCCTCCCTTACTTGATGAATTAAGGTCACTAATTAGTAAGGAACTCCCCTCACCTGGTTGTCTAGGTCTTAATTCCTCAAGACCCTGTAACACCCTGGCTCTGGGACTCTATATGTTGAGCCAGGGTGTGTTCTTTCTATGTGGTGTATTTCTATGTTGGGAGTTCTAGTTGGTTTATTTCTATGTTGGCCAGAGTGACTCCCAATCAGAGGCAACGAGTGTCAGCTTTTGGCTGGTTGTCTCTGATTGGGAGCCATATTTAAACTGTCTGTTTTCCCTTTGTGTTTGTGGGTTCTTGTTCCGTGTTGGTCTATGTTACCTAGGACGTTACGAGTCGTTTGTTGTTTTGTTCATTGTCAGTATTTATCGCTAATGATAAATAAACATGTTCGTTCATCACGCTGCGCCTTGGTCCTCCTCTCTTAACGACGATCGTGACAGACCCCAAGGGGTTCACGTTTTAGTTTTTGCCCTAGCACTACACAGCTGATTCAAATAATGAACTAATCATCAAGCTTTGATCATTTGAATCAGCTGTGTAGTGTTTGAGCAAAAACCAAAACGTACACCCCTTGGGGTCCCGAGGACATAGTTTGGGAAACGCTGCACTAGGCCCTCCGTGGAAACGCTGCACTAGGCCCTCCGTGGAAACGCTGCACTAGGCCCTCCGTGGAAACGCTGCACTAGGCCCTCCGTGGAAACGCTGCACTAGGCCCTCCGTGGAAACGCTGCACTAGGCCCTCCGTGGAAACGCTGCACTAGGCCCTCCGTGGAAACGCTGCACTAGGCCCTCCGTGGAAACGCTGCACTAGGCCCTCCGTGGAAACGCTGCACTAGGCCCTCCGTGGAAACGCTGCACTAGGCCCTCCGTGGAACGAGTTTGACAACCCTGATGTAGAACCACCAGAAAATAAATATGGTTATTTTCTATCAATCTTCGAAAGTTGTCTGCCTTTATAGATTCAAACTGTAGATATTTATAATGTATTTATATTAGCTGTACAGGGCTCTGTAGCATCAAACAGATGTTAGACATTCAGATATATATATATATATATATATATCAAAATCTAATATACAGGGGAGTGTTTAATGAAATATAATGCTAACTCAAAAAGAGAAGTTGAATGTTATGTGGTAATATAATGCTAACTCAAAAAGAGAAGTTGAATGTTATGTGGTAATATAATGCTAACTCAAAAAGAGAAGTTGAATGTTATGTGGTAATATAATGCTAACTCAAAAAGAGAAGTTGAATGTTATGTGGTAATATAATGCTAACTCAAAAAGAGAAGTTGAATGTTATGTGGTAATATAATGCTAACTCAAAAAGAGAAGTTGAATGTTATGTGGTAAAAGTAGCACACAGAAAAAGACTATGAACAGTGTAGTGCAGTTCAGTGTGTCGGGTGTAGTATAGTGCAGAGAACTGGAGCTACAGATTGGTAACCAGATAATGGGACTGGAGCTACAGATTGGTAACCAGATAATGGGACTGGAGCTACAGATTGGAAACCAGATAATGGGACTGGAGCTACAGATTGGTAACCAGATAATGGGACTGGAGCTACAGATTGGTAACCAGATAATGGGACTGGAGCTACAGATTGGAAACCAGATAATGGGACTGGAGCTACAGATTGGTAACCAGATAATGGGACTGGAGCTACAGATTGGTAACCAGATAATGGGACTGGAGCTACAGATTGGAAACCAGATAATGGGACTGGAGCTACAGATTGGTAACCAGATAATGGGACTGGAGCTACAGATTGGTAACCAGATAATGGGACTGGAGCTATAGATTGGTAACCAGATAATGGGACTGGAGCTACAGATTGGTAACCAGATAATGGGACTGGAGCTACAGATTGGTAACCAGATAATGGGACTGGAGCTACAGATTGGAAACCAGATAATGGGACTGGAGCTACAGATTGGTAACCAGATAATGGGACTGGAGCTACAGATTGGAAACCAGATAATGGGACTGGAGCTACAGATTGGTAACCAGATAATGGGACTGGAGCTACAGATTGGTAACCAGATAATGGGACTGGAGCTACAGATTGGAAACCAGATAATGGGACTGGAGCTACAGATTGGTAACCAGATAATGGGACTGGAGCTACAGATTGGAAACCAGATAATGGAACTGGAGCTACAGATTGGAAACCAGATAATGGGACTGGAGCTATAGATTGGTAACCAGATAATGGGACTGGAGCTACAGATTGGTAACCAGATAATGGGACTGGAGCTACAGATTGGTAACCAGATAATGGGACTGGAGCTACAGATTGGAAACCAGATAATGGAACTGGAGCTACAGATTGGAAACCAGATAATGGGACTGGAGCTATAGATTGGTAACCAGATAATGGGACTGGAGCTACAGATTGGTAACCAGATAATGGGACTGGAGCTACAGATTGGTAACCAGATAATGGGACTGGAGCTACAGATTGGTAACCAGATAATGTGATTTAACCAAAGATTGTTGGTTTCCATTACTGGGAGTTACAGAATAAGTACTGTTTGTTTTAGTGCAGAGAATCTTCGACCAACGTTGGCGATACTGTCTTCGTTATCGATATGTGGAAACAGGAGTATCATTAATTGTCGTGTCCAGTTGCAGGCATCCGTTTGAATTTAGAAAATGCTCTGTTATTAATAGAAATACTTTGTTTGCTCCATGAAGTAATCCAACAAAGTGTACGCCACCATCTTGTCTATTTCAAGTCTTCTCTCATTGATGGAGACCGGTGGGAGTCCACCCCAAAGTGTTGCATGTCATGATGACAGACACCTGTCTCCATGCTAAGGTTGGTCGATAAATACTCTGTGCTACACCAAACAGTACCTATCCTGTAACTCCCAGCAATGGATACCAAAAATCTTTGGTTAAATCCCATTATCTGGCGTAATAAACTGAAAGCTAAGAGAGCTGGTGGTCAGCAGACGATGGGAGAGGTGGTCATGATGAAATTGCCATTCTCAATGAAATACAGTAAGAAAATACGGTATGATCAGTGTAGTAAAGTTCAGGGAATACTTGTACAGCTGTGGGAGGAGTGTTGTCATGATCAAACTGCCATTCAGCTCCTCGAGTCATCATCTGCTTGAAATCCAGCAGAATGAGGGATACAGTTCTGCCACAATGACACATGCAGGCTGTAACGTATACGCTAGGAAGCAGGTGCAGAAGGGGAGTTTAATAATGAGAATAAGCAGATAAACAAAACAGGCGCCGCGTACTGAACGTTAACTAAACCAATACTGCCTGAAGACTGAGGGCTATATAAAGGGGAAGTAATCAAGGTAATGATGAAGTCCAGGAGGGCATAACGATGGGGAGAAGGTGTGTGTAATGATGGTTGCCAGGTGTGTGTAATGATGGTTGACAGGTGTGTGTAGTGATGGTTGCCAGGTGTGTGTAATGATGGTTGCCAGGTGTGTGTAATGATGGTTGCCAGGTGTGTGTAATGATGGTTGCCAGGTGTGTGTAATGATGGTTGCCAGGTGTGTGTAATGATGGTTGCCAGGTGTGTGTAATGATGGTTGCCAGGTGTGTGTAATGATGGTTGCCAGGTGTGTGTAATGATGGTTGCCAGGTGTGTGTAGTGATGGTTGCCAGGTGTGTGTAATGATGGTTGCCAGGTGTGTGTAGTGATGGTTGCCAGGTGTGTGTAATGATGGTTGCCAGGTGTGTGTAATGATGGTTGCCAGGTGTGTGTGATGATGGTTGCCAGGTGTGTGTAATGATGGTTGCCAGGTGTGCGTAATGATGGTTGCCAGGTGTGTGTAATGATGGTTGCCAGGTGTGCGTAATGTGGGTTGCCAGGTCCGGAGGTTAGTATACCGGCAACGTCGAGCGCCGGAGAGAGGGAACGGGAGTAGGCATGACACAGGCAAAGGAATTCTGTTTCTCTCCATCTAGAACACTCCAGGAAGAAGCCCAGGCACCACACAGTATTGTCTGAAAGACAACACAAATATTAATTATTTTCTATTGTACAATTTGAACAACAATTGAACTGTGCCAGCATAACGTCAACATTAGGGTAGAATAGTTGAACATGCATACATGTGCACAGGCACAGAGATTACATTTAGAACAATATCTAGAAAGAAATATGGCATAAGCTTCAACCTTTGCACAGTGACCAGCCCGTACAAATGAGCCTAGGTACAGTGCATTCAGAAGTATTCAGACCCATTGACTTTTTCCACATTTTGTTACATTACAGCCTTATTCTAAAATTGATTACATTTCATCAATCTACACACAATACCCCATAATGACAAAGCAAAAACAGGTTTTGAGAAATGTTTGCAAATGTGTTAAAAATAAAAAACTGAAATATCACATTTACATAAATATTCAGACCCTTTACTCAGTACTTTGTGGAAGCACCTTTGGAAGAGATTACAGCATTGAGTCTTCTTGGGTATGACGCTACAAGCTTGGCACACCTGTATTTGGGGAGTTTCTCCAATTCTTCTCTGCAGATCCTCTCAAGCTCTGTCAGGTTGGATGGGGAGCGTTGCTGCACAGCTATTTTCAGGTCTCTCCAGAGATGTTAGATTGGGTTCAAGTCCGGTCTCTGGCTGGGCCACTCAAGGACATTCAGAGACTTGTCCCGAAGCCACTCCTGCGTTGTCTTGGCTGTGTGCTTAGGGTCATTGTCCTGTTGGAAGGTGAACCTTTTCCCCAGTCTGAGGTTCTGAGCGCTCTGGAGCAGGTTTTCATCAAGGATCTCTCTGTACTTTGCTCCGTTCATCTTTCCCTTGATCCTGACTAGTTTTCCAGTCCCTGCCACTGAAAAACATCCTCACAGCATGATGCTGCCACCACCATGCTTCACCATAGGAATGGTGCCAGGTTTCCTCCAGACGTGATGCTTTGCATTCAATCTTGGTTTCATCAGACCAGAGAATCTTGTTTCTCATGGTCTGAGAGTCCTTTAGGTGACTTTTGGCAAACTCCAAGCGGGCTGTCATGTGCCTTTTACTGAGGAGTGGCTTCCGTCTGGCCACTCTACCATAAAGGCCTGATTGGTGGAGTGCTGCAGAGATTGTTGTCCTTCTAGAAGGTTCTCCCATCTCCACAGAGAGACTCTGGATCGGGTCCTTGGTCACCTCCCTGACTAAGGCCGTTCTCCCCCGATTGCTCAGTTTGGCCAGGCGGCCAGCTCTAGGAAG
Organism: Coregonus lavaretus; assembly: GCF_964263955.1. Taxonomy (NCBI): domain Eukaryota; kingdom Metazoa; phylum Chordata; class Actinopteri; order Salmoniformes; family Salmonidae; genus Coregonus; species Coregonus lavaretus. The sequence goes on from NW_028157364.1 coordinate 73,150, forward strand.
AGTCTTGGTTGGTGGTTCCAATGTTCTTCCATTTAAGAATGATGGAGGCCACTGTGCTCTTGGGGACCTTCAATGCTGCAGAAATGTTTTGGTACCCTTCCCCAGATCTGTGCCTGGACACAATCCTGTCTTGGAGCTCTACGGACAATTCCTTCGACCTCATGGCTTGGTTTTTGCCCTGCAATGCACTGTCAACTGTGGAACCTTATATGGTGTGTGCCTTCCCAAATCATGTCCAATCAATTGAATTTACCACAGGTGGACTCCATTCAAGTTGTAGAAACATCTCAAGGATGATCAATGGAAACAGTCTCATAGCAAAGGGTCTGAATACTAATACTGTAATTAAGGTGTTTCTGTTTTTTATTTGTAATAAAATTGCTAAACTTTCTAAAAACCTGTTTTTGCTTTGTCATTATGGGGTACTGTGTGTGTAGTATGATGAAGAAAAAAACGATTTAATCCATTTTAGAATAAGGTTGAAATGTAACAAAATGTAGAAAAAGTCAAGGGGTCTGAATACTTTCCGAATGCATTGTAGGTAGGCAGACAGTATCTAGCTACAGCCATGTCTATCAGGCATGCTTAGCCAAATATTCTATAGTAAAACCAGCTTATCAGTTTGGGATTTACAACAGTAAATTGTTGTACTATTGTTTCTCCTCACTGTAAACATGGAAACTTAGCTAGCTGGATGGAACTTAGCTAGCTGGATGGAACTTAGCTAGCTGGATGGAACTTAGCTAGCTGGATGGAACTTAGCTAGCTGGATGGAACGTAGCTAGCTGGATGGAACGTAGCTAGCTGGATGGAACTTAGCTAGCTGGATGGAACTTAGCTAGCTGGATGGAACTTAGCTTGCTAGATGGAACTTAGCTAGCTGGATTGAACTTAGCTAGCTGGATGGAACTTAGCTAGCTGGATGGAACGTAGCTAGCTGGATGGAACTTAGCTAGCTGGATGGAACTTAGCTAGCTGGATGGAACTTAGCTAGCTGGATAGCCAATAATTGTTATTTACATCTGTTTGGAATCCTATCTTGCGTCATACCTATAATGTTGTGAGATTTAAAGGCATCCACGGCCATAATCATAAACAATGTCAACCCTCGTCATTTACATAGCTAGTTAGTCAAAACATTTACAGTGAATGATGTTACATGTTTGCTAACAAGTTACAAATGCAAGGCGTGGCATAATGGCATCAGCATGCTTGGCTAAGCGAACCGAACGAGAGTGCTCGCATACTCCCTTAAAAGACATTCGCTTGAAAAATGAGAAAAAAGCGGCAATAGTACTATTTGTCCATTTTCAGACGCCATAGCCAGTATACATGTCCTCAAAATGGTCAAAATTAAGCTAAGATAACTCAAGAAATCTGTAATTAATTTTGAAATTTTTGCCGAGGAGATCTTAGTCGTGCAATTTTACGTCTAAGATGTTTGGTTCAGTTTTTCTCAATGAAAGAATGTGCATGAAAACGAGTTGTCTCTCGTTGAACGACAACAAAGACTTTATTGAAGAACCCCTCACTGAAGTTCAAAACTAACAAAAACATCACAAAGTGATGCCATAGTATGTGCATGAACTCTTCCGAACTGTTTCGGCTGGAAGCATGCGGACGCCAGGCTAACTAGCTAGCCAACTACAGTCATGTGCTATCGTTGCTGGTAAGCCTAGCTTTAGGTGGCTATCTGTAACGTTGTAGCTTGCTGATACAATAGATTTGATTGTAAAACCTCTGCTTTTTTTGTCATAGATATGGCTACCTGTAGTTGTTTAGCTAACTTTAGAACAATTCTTTGATTTCCCCCCACTGTAACACAGTAGTACTGTATGTTAGCCAGCAATACACAATATGGTTTTCAGTAGATAAACTAAAGTTAGCTAGCTAGCTAGGTGGCTTGCAGGAAAAACAACTTACTTAGCTAGCCACCGTATTTTTCAGACTGCTCTCTTGGTGCTGAGCTTCTAATGTTAGCTAAATCCAACTCTTTGTTTCAAATCCTCTTCGCTATATTCCAGTTGAAACATGTATGGTTGAATGTCACCATATAAAAATTATCCATTGTCGAATTTGTGTTAATGAGAGGAATCACTTGAAGCCATTGCGGTCTGGTCAGTTCTTTCAGTTTTGTCCAAAGGAATGTGTTGTTGGTGTCCACCTCCGTTTCAAAAAGGCCCACCTTGGGGGAGGGGCGGGGCCAGAGCACGAAGCACCGCCCCACGAGTTGTAGTCTTTCAGAGACCGGAACACGTGTCAGCTTGTATATTTAGCGATGAATCATCACTGGAAGACGTCCAATGGCTCTATCGAACAAGGACAACCATATCTATAGGCACAAAAAGGTATAGTCTGATCAGTATCACATAGAGCCTTATAGTTTGATCAGTATCACATAGAGCCTTATAGTGTGATCAGCATCACATAGAGCCTTATAGTGTGATCAGTATCACATAGAGCCTTATAGTGTGATCAGTATCACATAGAGCCTTATAGTGTGATCAGTATCACATAGAGCCTTATAGTGTGATCAGTATCACATAGAGCCTTATAGTGTGATCAGTATCACATAGAGCCTTATAGTGTGATCAGTATCACATAGAGCCTAATAGTGTGATCAGTATCACATAGAGCCTTATAGTGTGATCAGAATCACATAGAGCCTTATAGTGTGATCAGTATCACATAGAGCCTTATAGTGTGATCAGTATCACATAGAGCCTAATAGTCTGATCAGTATCACATAGAGCCTAATAGTGTGATCAGTATCACATAGAGCCTAATAGTGTGATCAGTATCACATAGAGCCTAATAGTGTGATCAGTAAAACATAGAGCCTAATAGTGTGATCAGTAAAACATAGAGCCTTATAGTGTGATCAGTATCACATAGAGCCTTATAGTGTGATCAGTATCACATAGAGCCTTATAGTGTGATCAGTATCACATAGAGCCTTATAGTGTGATCAGTATCACATAGAGCCTTATAGTGTGATCAGTATCACATAGAGCCGTATAGTGTGATCAGTATCACATAGAGCCTTATAGTGTGATCAGTATCACATAGAGACTTATAGTGTGATCAGTATCACATAGAGCCTTATAGTGTGATCAGTATCACATAGAGCCTTATAGTGTGATCAGTATCACATAGAGCCTAATAGTGTGATCAGTATCACATAGAGCCTTATAGTGTGATCAGTATCACATAGAGCCTAATAGTGTGATCAGTATCACATAGAGCCTTATAGTGTGATCAGTATCACATAGAGCCTAATAGTCTGATCAGTATCACATAGAGCCTAATAGTGTGATCAGTATCACATAGAGCCTTATAGTGTGATCAGTATCACATATAGCCTTATAGTGTGATCAGTATCACATAGAGCCTTATAGTGTGATCAGTATCACACAGAGCCTTATAGTGTGATCAGTATCACATAGAGCCTTATAGTGTGATCAGTATCACATAGAGCCTTATAGTGTGATCAGTATCACATAGAGCCTAATAGTGTGATCAGTATCACATAGAGACTTATAGTGTGATCATTATCACATAGAGCCTAATAGTGTGATCAGTATCACATAGAGCCTTATAGTGTGATCAGTATCACATAGAGCCTAATAGTGTGATCAGTATCACATAGAGCCTTATAGTGTGATCAGCATCACATAGAGCCTTATAGTGTGATCAGTATCACATAGAGCCTAATAGTGTGATCAGTATCACATAGAGCCTTATAGTGTGATCAGTATCACATAGAGCCTTATAGTGTGATCAGTATCACATAGAGCCTTATAGTGTGATCAGTATCACATAGAGCCTAATAGTCTGATCAGTATCACATAGAGCCTAATAGTGTGATCAGTATCACATAGAGCCTAATAGTGTGATCAGTATCACATAGAGCCTAATAGTGTGAGCCATCCCACTGACCTAGAAATGCCTCAGACATTATGAAAACAAGCCCAGATTCCCCCAGGGTGAAATTCTCTTTTACCGTGCGTGGGAGTGTGTGTGTGTGTGTGTGTGTGTGTGTGTATGTGTGTGTGTGTGTGTGTGCGTGTGTGTGTGTGCGTGCGTGCGTGTGTGTGTTTGTGATGATACATGATCAGATCTAGGAGTTATATGAAACAAGTGGTCAATAAAAAGAAAACTCTTCACCATAAGACTGTTCATGTCCCAAATCTGTCTTGTCTACTACTTACTAAAACTTCATACTGTGTACTGATCTAATCGTACTATTGAGAACGGACTGTTTAGTAGAAATGTATGCAGTATGCCACGGCCAAAATGTATTACTTTTGGTGTGTTCATAACAACTGGGAGTTCGGAAACAAAACGAGCTCAGACTTGGAAAAATTGTGAAGTCGGTGATCTTCACGTCGGAGACGTTAGAGCTGTAGGATGATGCCCGAGTTTTTGACATGTAATTCCGAGTTCGATGACCGTTCAAAACTATTTTTTCCAGTCGGAGCACGTATTTTTCCCGAGTTCCCTGTTTTCTTGAACGCACCTTCAGTTACGGCTTCATATATGAACCGGAACGGATCATCTGTAGCGCCACCTAGTGACCTTTCGTGTTGTTGTTTTGGGCTAATGTTAGCAAAGTATCTAACATTTGAAACAACGTATTTGGACTAAACTTGAATGTACCGTAGGCCGATATATCATCAATTGAAGAGTCACCTGAAGCTTGAGAGGAATGGGAGGTGCAGTAGAGGAATGGGAGATGCAGTAGAGGAATGGGAGATGCAGTAGAGGAATGGGAGGTGCAGTAGAGGAATGGGAGGTGCAGTAGAGGAATGGGAGGTGCAGTAGAGGAATGGGAGGTGCAGTAGAGGAATGGGAGATGCAGTAGAGGAATGGGAGATGCAGTAGAGGAATGGGAGGTGCAGTAGAGGAATGGGAGGTGCAGTAGAGGAATGGGAGATGCAGTAGAGGAATGGGAGGTGCAGTAGAGGAATGGGAGGTGCAGTAGAGGAATGGGAGGTGCAGTAGAGGAATGGGAGGTGCAGTAGAGGAATGGGAGGTGCAGTAGAGGAATGGGAGGTGCAGTAGAGGAATGGGAGATGCAGTAGAGGAATGGGAGATGCAGTAGAGGAATGGGAGGTGCAGTAGAGGAATGGGAGGTGCAGTAGAGGAATGGGAGGTGCAGTAGAGGAATGGGAGGTGCAGTAGAGGAATGGGAGGTGCAGTAGAGGAATGGGAGGTGCAGTAGAGGAATGGGAGGTGCAGTAGAGGAATGGGAGGTGCAGTAGAGGAATGGGAGGTGCAGTAGAGGAATAGGAGGTGCAGTAGAGGAATGGGAGGTGCAGTAGAGGAATGGGAGGTGCAGTAGAGGAATGGGAGGTGCAGTAGAGGAATGGGAGATGCAGTAGAGGAATGGGAGGTGCAGTAGAGGAATGGGAGGTGCAGTAGAGGAATGGGAGGTGCAGTAGAGGAATGGGAGATGGTGTCAAAAAAGGTGCTAGTGTCAGACACTGAAATACAGGTGCTATAGTGACTGAAATAGAGGTGCTAGAGTGACTGAAATACAGGTGCTACAGTGACTGAAATACAGGTGCTATAGTGACTGAAATACAGGTGCTATAGTGACTGAAATACAGGTGCTATAGTGACTGAAATACAGGTGCTATAGTGACTGAAATACAGGTGCTATAGTGACTGAAATACAGGTGCTATAGTGACTGAAATACAGGTGCTACCGTGACTGAAATACAGGTGCTATAGTGACTGATATAGAGGTGCTACAGTGACTGAAATACAGGTGCTATAGTGACTGAAATACAGGTGCTATAGTGACTGATATAGAGATGCTACAGTGACTGAAATACAGGTGCTATAGTGACTGAAATACAGGTGCTATAGTGACTGAAATAGAGGTGCTATAGTTACTGAAATACTGGTGCTATAGTGACTGAAATACAGGTGCTATAGTGACTGTAATGTAAATGATATAGAGGTGCTACAGTGACTGAAATACAGGTGATATAGTGACTGAAATACAGGTGATATTGTGACTGATATAGAGATGCTACAGTGACTGAAATACAGGTGCTATAGTGACTGAAACACAGGTGCTATAGTGACTGAAATAGAGTTGCTATAGTTACTGAAATACAGAGACTCTACAGAGACCTCTACAGGGTTGTCTCCTCCTAGAGTGTTATGTTAGGGTGATACTCTACAGAGACCTCTACAGGGTTGTCTCCTCCTGGTCTAGAGGGTTATGTTAGGGTGATACTCTACAGAGACCTCTACAGGGTTGTCTCCTCCTGGTCTAGAGGGTTATGTTAGGGTGATACTCTACAGAGACCTCTACAGGGTTGTCTCCTCCTAGAGGGTTATGTTAGGGTGATACTCTACAGAGACCTCTACAGGGTTGTCTCCTCCTGGTCTAGAGGGTTATGTTAGGGTGATACTCTACAGAGACCTCTACAGGGTTGTCTCCTCCTGGTCTAGAGGGTTATGTTAGGGTGATACTCTCCAGAGACCTCTACAGGGTTGTCTCCTCCTGGTCTAGAGGGTTATGTTAGGGTGATACTCTACAGAGACCTCTACAGGGTTGTCTCCTCCTGGTCTAGAGGGTTATGTTAGGGTGATACTCTACAGAGACCTCTACAGGGTTGTCTCCTCCTATAGGGTTATGTTAGGGTGATACTCTACAGAGACCTCTACAGGGTTGTCTCCTCCTAGAGGGTTATGTTAGGGTGATACTCTACAGAGACCTCTACAGGGTTGTCTCCTCCTGGTCTAGAGGGTTATGTTAGGGTGATACTCTACAGAGACCTCTACAGGGTTGTCTCCTCCTGGTCTAGAGGGTTATGTTAGGGTGATACTCTACAGAGACCTCTACAGGGTTGTCTCCTCCTAGAGGGATATGTTAGGGTGATACTCTACAGAGACCTCTACAGGGTTGTCTCCTCCTGGTCTAGAGGGTTATGTTAGGGTGATACTCTCCAGAGACCTCTACAGGGTTGTCTCCTCCTAGAGGGTTATGTTAGGGTGATACTCTACAGAGACCTCTACAGGGTTGTCTCCTCCTGGTCTAGAGGGTTATGTTAGGGTGATACTCTACAGAGACCTCTACAGGGTTGTCTCCTCCTGGTCTAGAGGGTTATGTTAGGGTGATACTCTCCAGAGACCTCTACAGGGTTGTCTCCTCCTGGTCTAGATGGTTATGTTAGGGTGATACTCTACAGAGACCTCTACAGGGTTGTCTCCTCCTAGAGGGTTATGTTAGGGTGATACTCTACAGAGACCTCTACAGGGTTGTCTCCTCCTGGTCTAGAGGGTTATGTTAGGGTGAGACTCTACAGAGACCTCTACAGGGTTGTCTCCTCCTGGTCTAGAGGGTTATGTTAGGGTGATACTCTACAGAGACCTCTACAGGGTTGTCTCCTCCTAGAGGGTTATGTTAGGGTGATACTCTACAGAGACCTCTACAGGGTTGTCTCCTCCTAGAGGGTTATGTTAGGGTGATACTCTCCAGAGACCTCTACAGGGTTGTCTCCTCCTAGAGGGTTATGTTAGGGTGATACTCTACAGAGACCTCTACAGGGTTGTCTCCTCCTGGTCTAGAGGGTTATGTTAGGGTGATACTCTACAGAGACCTCTACAGGGTTGTCTCCTCCTGGTCTAGAGGGTTATGTTAGGGTGATACTCTACAGAGACCTCTACAGGGTTGTCTCCTCCTAGAGGGTTATGTTAGGGTGATACTCTACAGAGACCTCTACAGGGTTGTCTCCTCCTGGTCTAGAGGGTTATGTTAGGGTGATACTCTACAGAGACCTCTACAGGGTTGTCTCCTCCTGGTCTAGAGGGTTATGTTAGGGTGATACTCTACAGAGACCTCTACAGGGTTGTCTCCTCCTGGTCTAGAGGGTTATGTTAGGGTGATACTCTACAGAGACCTCTACAGGGTTGTCTCCTCCTAGAGGGTTATGTTAGGGTGATACTCTCCAGAGACCTCTACAGGGTTGTCTCCTCCTAGAGGGTTATGTTAGGGTGATACTCTACAGAGACCTCTACAGGGTTGTCTCCTCCTGGTCTAGAGGGTTATGTTAGGGTGATACTCTACAGAGACCTCTACAGGGTTGTCTCCTCCTGGTCTAGAGGGTTATGTTAGGGTGATACTCTACAGAGACCTCTACAGGGTTGTCTCCTCCTGGTCTAGAGGGTTATGTTAGGGTGATACTCTACAGAGACCTCTACAGGGTTGTCTCCTCCTGGTCTAGAGGGTTATGTTAGGGTGATACTCTACAGAGACCTCTACAGGGTTGTCTCCTCCTAGAGGGTTATGTTAGGGTGATACTCTACAGAGACCTCTACAGGGTTGTCTCCTCCTTGTCTAGGGGGTTATGTTAGGGTGATACTCTACAGAGACCTCTACAGGGTTGTCTCCTCCTAGAGGGTTATGTTAGGGTGATACTCTACAGAGACCTCTACAGGGTTGTCTCCTCCTAGAGGGTTATGTTAGGGTGATACTCTACGGAGACCTCTACAGGGTTGTCTCCTCCTGGTCTAGAGGGTTATGTTAGGGTGATACTCTACAGAGACCTCTACAGGGTTGTCTCCTCCTGGTCTAGAGGGTTATGTTAGGGTGATACTCTACAGAGACCTCTACAGGGTTGTCTCCTCCTGGTCTAGAGGGTTATGTTAGGGTGATACTCTCCAGAGACCTCTACAGGGTTGTCTCCTCCTAGAGGGTTATGTTAGGGTGATACTCTACAGAGACCTCTACAGGGTTGTCTCCTCCTAGAGGGTTATGTTAGGGTGATACTCTACAGAGACCTCTACAGGGTTGTCTCCTCCTAGAGGGTTATGTTAGGGTGATTCTCTACAGAGACCTCTACAGGGTTGTCTCCTCCTGGTCTAGAGGGTTATGTTAGGGTGATACTCTACAGAGACCTCTACAGGGTTGTCTCCTCCTGGTCTAGAGGGTTATGTTAGGGTGATACTCTCCAGAGACCTCTACAGGGTTGTCTCCTCCTGGTCTAGAGGGTTATGTTAGGGTGATACTCTACAGAGACCTCTACAGGGTTGTCTCCTCCTGGTCTAGAGGGTTATGTTAGGGTGATACTCTACAGAGACCTCTACAGGGTTGTCTCCTCCTAGAGGGTTATGTTAGGGTGATACTCTACAGAGACCTCTACAGGGTTGTCTCCTCCTGGTCTAGAGGGTTATGTTAGGGTGATACTCTACAGAGACCTCTACAGGGTTGTCTCCTCCTGGTCTAGAGGGTTATGTTAGGGTGATACTCTACAGAGACCTCTACAGGGTTGTCTCCTCCTGGTCTAGAGGGTTATGTTAGGGTGATACTCTCCAGAGACCTCTACAGGGTTGTCTCCTCCTGGTCTAGAGGGTTATGTTAGGGTGATACTCTACAGAGACCTCTACAGGGTTGTCTCCTCCTGGTCTAGAGGGTTATGTTAGGGTGATACTCTACAGAGACCTCTACAGGGTTGTCTCCTCCTGGTCTAGAGGGTTATGTTAGGGTGATACTCTACAGAGACCTCTACAGGGTTGTCTCCTCCTGGTCTAGAGGGTTATGTTAGGGTGATACTCTCCAGAGACCTCTACAGGGTTGTCTCCTCCTAGAGGGTTATGTTAGGGTGATACTCTACAGAGACCTCTACAGGGTTGTCTCCTCCTAGAGGGTTATGTTAGGGTGATACTCTACAGAGACCTCTACAGGGTTGTCTCCTCCTGGTCTAGAGGGTTATGTTAGGGTGATACTCTACAGAGAACTCTACAGGGTTGTCTCCTCCTAGAGGGTTATGTTAGGGTGATTCTCTACAGAGACCTCTACAGGGTTGTCTCCTCCTGGTCTAGAGGGTTATGTTAGGGTGATACTCTACAGAGACCTCTACAGGGTTGTCTCCTCCTGGTCTAGAGGGTTATGTTAGGGTGATACTCTACAGAGACCTCTACAGGGTTGTCTCCTCCTGGTCTAGAGGGTTATGTTAGGGTGATACTCTCCAGAGACCTCTACAGGGTTGTCTCCTCCTGGTCTAGAGGGTTATGTTAGGGTGATACTCTACAGAGACCTCTACAGGGTTGTCTCCTCCTGGTCTAGAGGGTTATGTTAGGGTGATACTCTACAGAGACCTCTACAGGGTTGTCTCCTCCTAGAGGGTTATGTTAGGGTGATACTCTACAGAGACCTCTACAGGGTTGTCTCCTCCTGGTCTAGAGGGTTATGTTAGGGTGATACTCTACAGAGACCTCTACAGGGTTGTCTCCTCCTGGTCTAGAGGGTTATGTTAGGGTGATACTCTACAGAGACCTCTACAGGGTTGTCTCCTCCTGGTCTAGAGGGTTATGTTAGGGTGATACTCTACAGAGACCTCTACAGGGTTGTCTCCTCCTGGTCTAGAGGGTTATGTTAGGGTGATACTCTACAGAGACCTCTACAGGGTTGTCTCCTCCTAGAGGGTTATGTTAGGGTGATACTCTCCAGAGACCTCTACAGGGTTGTCTCCTCCTGGTCTAGAGGGTTATGTTAGGGTGATACTCTACAGAGACCTCTACAGGGTTGTCTCCTCCCTGAGGGTTATGTTAGGGTGATACTCTACAGAGACCTCTACAGGGTTGTCTCCTCCTAGAGGGTTATGTTAGGGTGATACTCTACAGAGACCTCTACAGGGTTGTCTCCTCCTGGTCTAGAGGGTTATGTTAGGGTGATACTCTACAGAGACCTCTACAGGGTTGTCTCCTCCTAGAGGGTTATGTTAGGGTGATACTCTACAGAGACCTCTACAGGGTTGTCTCCTCCTGGTCTAGAGGGTTATGTTAGGGTGATACTCTACAGAGACCTCTACAGGGTTGTCTCCTCCTGGTCTAGAGGGTTATGTTAGGGTGATACTCTACAGAGACCTCTACAGGGTTGTCTCCTCCTAGAGGGTTATGTTAGGGTGATACTCTACAGAGACCTCTACAGGGTTGTCTCCTCCTGGTCTAGAGGGTTATGTTAGGGTGATACTCTACAGATACCTCTACAGGGTTGTCTCCTCCTGGTCTAGAGGGTTATGTTAGGGTGATACTCTACAGAGACCTCTACAGGGTTGTCTCCTCCTGGTCTAGAGGGTTATGTTAGGGTGGTACTCTACAGAGACCTCTACAGGGTTGTCTCCTCCTAGAGGGTTATGTTAGGGTGATACTCTACAGAGACCTCTACAGGGTTGTCTCCTCCTGGTCTAGAGGGTTATGTTAGGGTGATACTCTACAGAGACCTCTACAGGGTTGTCTCCTCCTGGTCTAGAGGGTTATGTTAGGGTGATACTCTACAGAGACCTCTACAGGGTTGTCTCCTCCTGGTCTAGAGGGTTATGTTAGGGTGATACTCTACAGAGACCTCTAAAGGTTGTCTCCTCCTGGTCTAGAGGGTTATGTTAGGGTGATACTCTACAGAGACCTCTACAGGGGTTGTCTCCTCCTGGTCTAGAGGGTTATGTTAGGGTGATACTCTACAGAGACCTCTACAGGGTTGTCTCCTCCTGGTCTAGAGGGTTATGTTAGGGTGATACTCTACAGAGACCTCTAAAGGTTGTCTCCTCCTGGTCTAGAGGGTTATGTTAGGGTGATACTCTACAGAGACCTCTACAGGGGTTGTCTCCTCCTGGTCTAGAGGGTTATGTTAGGGTGATACTCTACAGAGACCTCTACAGGGTTGTCTCCTCCTAGAGGGTTATGTTAGGGTGATACTCTACAGAGACCTCTACAGGGTTGTCTCCTCCTAGAGGGTTATGTTAGGGTGATACTCTACAGAGACCTCTACAGGGTTGTCTCCTCCTGGTCTAGAGGGTTATGTTAGGGTGATACTCTACAGAGACCTCTACAGGGTTGTCTCCTCCTGGTCTAGAGGGTTATGTTAGGGTGATACTCTACAGAGACCTCTACAGGGTTGTCTCCTCCTGGTCTAGAGGGTTATGTTAGGGTGATACTCTACAGAGACCTCTACAGGGTTGTCTCCTCCTGGTCTAGAGGGTTATGTTAGGGTGATACTCTACAGAGACCTCTACAGGGTTGTCTCCTCCTAGAGGGTTATGTTAGGGTGATACTCTACAGAGACCTCTACAGGGTTGTCTCCTCCTGGTCTAGAGGGTTATGTTAGGGTGATACTCTACAGAGACCTCTACAGGGTTGTCTCCTCCTGGTCTAGAGGGTTATGTTAGGGTGATACTCTACAGAGACCTCTACAGGGTTGTCTCCTCCTGGTCTAGAGGGTTATGTTAGGGTGATACTCTACAGAGACCTCTACAGGGTTGTCTCCTCCTGGAGGGTTATGTTAGGGTGATACTCTACAGAGACCTCTACAGGGTTGTCTCCTCCTGGTCTAGAGGGTTATGTTAGGGTGATACTCTACAGAGACCTCTACAGGGTTGTCTCCTCCTGGTCTAGAGGGTTATGTTAGGGTGATACTCTACAGAGACCTCTACAGGGTTGTCTCCTCCTAGAGGGTTATGCTAGGGTGATACTCTACAGAGACCTCTACAGGGTTGTCTCCTCCTGGTCTAGAGGGTTATGTTAGGGTGATACTCTATAGAGACCTCTACAGGGTTGTCTCCTCCTAGAAGGTTATGTTAGGGTGATACTCTACAGAGACCTCTACAGGGTTGTCTCCTCCTGGTCTAGAGGGTTATGTTAGGGTGATACTCTACAGAGACCTCTACAGGGTTGTCTCCTCCTAGAGGGTTATGTTAGGGTGATACTCTACAGAGACCTCTACAGGGTTGTCTCCTCCTGGTCTAGAGGGTTATGTTAGGGTGATACTCTACAGAGACCTCTACAGGGTTGTCTCCTCCTGGTCTAGAGGGTTATGTTAGGGTGATACTTTACAGAGAGATCTAGAGAGACAGACAGCATTGTCATCCGGGTTTTTATTGGTTCTTTCAGGATCAGGCTGTTTATTTTCTTATACATTTACATCATACAGCATAATTTACATTAATATAGTTCAAATAACATAATATACACTAATATAGATCATATAACATCATTAGATATACCATGTTGCATACTCACACAGGGCCAATCTAAAATGGCACCAATTTCCCTCTACAGAGCCCTGTTCCCTTCATAGTGCACTACTTTAGACCAGAGCCCTGTTCCCTTCATAGTGCACTGCTTTAGACCAGAGCCCTGTTCCCTTCATAGTGCACTACTTTAGACCAGAGCCCTGTTCCCTTCATAGTGCACTACTTTAGACCAGAGCCATGTTCCCTTCATAGTGCACTACTTTAGACCAGAGCCCTGTTCCCTTCACAGTGCACTACTTTAGACCAGAGCCCTGTTCCCTTCATAGTGCACTACTTTAGACCAGAGCCCTGTTCCCTTCATAGTGCACTACTTTAGACCAGAGCCCTGTTCCCTTCATAGTGCACTACTTTAGACCAGAGCCCTGTTCCCTTCATAGTGCACTACTTTAGACCAGAGCCCTGTTCCCTTCATAGTGCACTACTTTAGACCAGAGCCCTGTTCCCTTCATAGTGCACTACTTTAGACCAGAGCCCTGTTCCCTTCATAGTGCACTACTTTAGACCAGAGCCCTGTTCCCTTCATAGTGCACTACTTTAGACCAGAGCCCTGTTCACTTCATAGTGCACTACTTTAGACCAGCCTTATTAAACAGCTTTGGGAGACTTTGGCACAAAGTAATTGACTATAGTGTTAGAAGAGTGCTCACTATAGGGAATAGGTTGACAACATCCACTCAGCCTATTGAGTCCACTGGTTTCACTCACACAGAACTACCCTACACCTTGACCTCTTTCTCCCCTCTCTCCAGATGACAGAACTACCCTACACCTTGACCTCTTTCTCCCCTCTCTCCAGATGACAGAACTACCCTACACCTTGACCTCTTTCTCCCCTCTCTCCAGATGACAGAACTACCCTACACCTTGACCTCTTTCTCCCCTCTCTCCAGATGACAGAACTACCCTACACCTTGACCTCTTTCTCCCCTCTCTCTCCAGATGACAGAACTACCCTACACCTTGACCTCTTTCTCCCCCCTCTCTCCAGATGACAGAACTACCCTACACCTTGACCTCTTTCTCCCCTCTCTCCAGATGACAGAACTACCCTACACCTTGACCTCTTTCTCCCCTCTCTCTCCAGATGACAGAACTACCCTACACCTTGACCTCTTTCTCCCCTCTCTCTCCAGATGACAGAACTACCCTACACCTTGACCTCTTTCTCCACCCTCTCTCTCCAGATGACAGAACTACCCTACACCTTGACCTCTTTCTCCCCTCTCTCCAGATGACAGAACTACCCTACACCTTGACCTCTTTCTCCCCTCTCTCCAGATGACAGAACTACCCTACACCTTGACCTCTTTCTCCCCTCTCTCTCCAGATGACAGAACTACCCTACACCTTGACCTCTTTCTCCCCTCTCTCCAGATGACAGAACTACCCTACACCTTGACCTCTTTCTCCCCTCTCTCTCCAGATGACAGAACTACCCTACACCTTGACCTCTTTCTCCTCTCTCTCCAGATGACAGAACTACCCTACACCTTGACCTCTTTCTCCCCTCTCTCTCCAGATGACAGAACTACCCTACACCTTGACCTCTTTCTCCCCTCTCTCCAGATGACAGAACTACCCTACACCTTGACCTCTTTCTCCCCTCTCTCTCCAGATGACAGAACTACCCTACACCTTGACCTCTTTCTCCCCTCTCTCTCCAGATGACAGAACTACCCTACACCTTGACCTCTTTCTTCCCCCTCTCTCCAGATGACAGAACTACCCTACACCTTGACATCTTTCTCCCCTCTCTCCAGATGACAGAACTACCCTACACCTTGACCTCTTTCTCCCCTCTCTCCAGATGACAGAACTACCCTACACCTTGACCTCTTTCTCCCCTCTCTCTCCAGATGACAGAACTACCCTACACCTTGACCTCTTTCTCCCCTCTCTCTCCAGATGACAGAACTACCCTACACCTTGACCTCTTTCTCCCCTCTCTCCAGATGACAGAACTACCCTACACCTTGACCTCTTTCTCCCCTCTCTCTCCAGATGACAGAACTACCCTACACCTTGACCTCTTTCTCCTTTCTCTCCAGATGACAGAACTACCCTACACCTTGACCTCTTTCTCCCCTTTCTCCAGATGACAGAACTACCCTACACCTTGACCTCTTTCTCCCCTCTCTCTCCAGATGACAGAACTACCCTACACCTTGACCTCTTTCTCCCCTCTCTCTCAGATGACAGAACTACCCTACACCTTGACCTCTTTCTCCCCTCTCTCCAGATGACAGAACTACCCTACACCTTGACCTCTTTCTCCCCTCTCTCTCCAGATGACAGAACTACCCTACACCTTGACCTCTTTCTCCCCTCTCTCCAGATGACAGAACTACCCTACACCTTGACCTCTTTCTCCCCTCTCTCCAGATGACAGAACTACCCTACACCTTGACCTCTTTCTCCCCTCTCTCCAGATGACAGAACTACCCTACACCTTGACCTCTTTCTCCCCTCTCTCCAGATGACAGAACTACCCTACACCTTGACCTCTTTCTCCCCTCTCTCCAGATGACAGAACTACCCTACACCTTGACCTCTTTCTCCCCTCTCTCTCCAGATGACAGAACTACCCTACACCTTGACCTCTTTCTCCCCTCTCTCCAGATGACAGAACTACCCTACACCTTGACCTCTTTCTCCCCTCTCTCCAGATGACAGAACTACCCTACACCTTGACCTCTTTCTCCCCTCTCTCCAGATGACAGAACTACCCTACACCTTGACCTCTTTCTCCCCTCTCTCTCCAGATGACAGAACTACCCTACACCTTGACCTCTTTCTCCCCCCTCTCTCCAGATGACAGAACTACCCTACACCTTGACCTCTTTCTCCCCTCTCTCCAGATGACAGAACTACCCTACACCTTGACCTCTTTCTCCCCTCTCTCTCCAGATGACAGAACTACCCTACACCTTGACCTCTTTCTCCCCTCTCTCTCCAGATGACAGAACTACCCTACACCTTGACCTCTTTCTCCCCTCTCTCCAGATGACAGAACTACCCTACACCTTGACCTCTTTCTCCCCTCTCTCTCCAGATGACAGAACTACCCTACACCTTGACCTCTTTCTCCCCTCTCTCTCCAGATGACAGAACTACCCTACACCTTGACCTCTTTCTCCCCTCTCTCCAGATGACAGAACTACCCTACACCTTGACCTCTTTCTCCCCTCTCTCCAGATGACATCCTGCTACTAGTGATGTCCGTCCGCCCGACAACCTGCCCCCTCTACCCCATCTCCTCCTCCCTTCTCCCCACCATCTCTGGAGACCTTCTCCCATTCCTCACTGCACTGACTGCACTCAACCCTGACCACTGGCTGCATCCCCTCTGACTTCAAATGGCCCGAGTCGCTCCCCTCATCAAGAAACCAACACTCGACCCATATATACTGTTATATTCATGTATAGATTATATATATCCCCATGTTAACATGCTATATATACTGTTATATTCATGTATAGATTATATATATCCCCATGTTACCATGCTATATATACTGTTATATTCATGTATAGATTATATATATCCCCATGTTAACATGCTATATATACTGTTATATTCATGTATAGATTATATATATCCCCATGTTAACATGCTATATATACTGATATATTCATGTATAGATTATATATATCCCCATGTTAACATGCTATATATACTGTTATATTCATGTATCGATGATATACACTCACCGGACAGTTTATTAGGTACACGCCCCCCTGTCACGAAAATGGATGGCTCTTACAGACACGTGGCCGTGGCTTGCTATATAAAGCAGGCATCGAGGCATTCAGTTACTGTTTGACTGAATGTTAGAATGGGCAAAACTATGAGCTAGGTGCGCTGAATCCAGGATCTCAGAAACGGCCGCCCCCCTGGGCTTTTCACGCACAAAAGTGTCCAGGGTTTACCGAGAATGGTGCGACAAACCAAAACCATCTAGTCAGCGGCCGTCCCGTGGGAGAAAGCAGCTCGTTGATGACAGAGGTCGAAGGAGAATGGCAAGAATGGTGCAAGCTAACGGGCGGGCCACAAACAGACAAATAACGGCACAGTACAACAGCGGTGTGCAGAACGGCAACTCAGAACGGCAACTCAGAACGGCAACTCAGAACGGCAACTCAGAACGCGTAACTCAGAACGGCAACTCAGAACGGCAACTCAGAACGGCAACTCAGAACGCGTAACTCAGAACGGCAACTCAGAACGGCAACTCAGAACGCGTAACTCAGAACGCGTAACTCAGAACGGCAACTCAGAACGCGTGACTCATCAATGCTTGTCACGGATGGGGTATTGCAGCAGACGACCACACCGGGTTCCACTCCTATCAGCTAAACACAAGAAGAAGCGGCTCCAGTTGGCACGCCATCACCAACACTGGACCACTGAGGGGTGGAACAACACCACCTGGAACATGACAGGCCATCACCACCACTGGACCACTGAGGGGTGGAACAACACCACCTGGAACATGACAGGCCATCACCAACACTGGACCACTGAGGGGTGGAACAACACCACCTGGAACATGACAGGCCATCACCAACACTGGACCACTGAGGGGTGGAACAACACCACCTGGAACATGACAGGCCATCACCACCACTGGACCACTGAGGGGTGGAACAACACCACCTGGAACATGACAGTTCAGTTTACTGGAGGGGCCTGAACCGTCCCCAGACCTCAACCCAATAGAGCATCTTTGGGATGAGATGGAACGGGCTGTTCGCAGCATGATGTACAGTACCTCCGTCCAATCTGCAGCAACGGGCTGTTCGCAGCATGATGTCCAGTACCTCCGTCCAATCTGCAGCAACGGGCTGTTCGCAGCATGATGTCCAGTACCTCCGTCTAACCCTAACCCTAACCCAACTGTGTGATGCCATCGCGTCACCATGGACCAACATCCCTGTGGAATGTTTCCAACACCTTGTAGAATGCCCAGAAGAATTCAGACCGTTCTGGAGGCAAAGGGGGGTCCGACCCGGTACCAGATGGGTGTACCTAATAAACTGTCTATAAGGGGGGTCCGACCCGTACTAGATGGGTGTACCTAATAAACTGGCTATAAGGGGGGTCCGACCCGGTACCAGATGGGTGTACCTAATAAACTGTCTCTAAGGGGGGTCCGACCCGTACTAGATGGGTGTACCTAATAAACTGGCTCTAAGGGGGGTCCTACCCGGTACCAGATGGGTGTACCTAATAAACTGTCTCTATGGGGGGTCCGACCCGGTACCAGATGGGTGTACCTAATAAACTGTCTCTAAGGGGGGTCCGACCCGTACTAGATGGGTGTACCTAATAAACTGTCTATAAGGGGGGTCCGACCCGTACTAGATGGGTGTACCTAATAAACTGTCTATAAGGGGGGTCCGACCCGTACTAGATGGGTGTACCTAATAAACTGGCTATAAGGGGGGTCCGACCCATACCAGATGGGTGTACCTAATAAACTGGCTATAAGGGGGGTCCGACCCGGTACCAGATGGGTGTACCTAATAAACTGTCTCCAAGGGGGGTCCAACCCATACTAGATGGGTGTACCTAATAAACTGGCTATAAGGGGGGTCCGACCCGGTACCAGATGGGTGTACCTAATAAACTGTCTCCAAGGGGGGTCCGACCCGGTACCAGATGGGTGTACCTAATAAACTGTCTCCAAGGGGGGTCCAACCCGTACTATAATAATAATATAATATGCCATTTAGCAGACGCTTTTATCCAAAGCGACTTACAGTCATGCGTGCATACATTTTTGTGTATGGGTGGTCCCGGGGATCGAACCCACTACCTTGGCGTTACAAGCGCCGTGCTCTACCAGCTGAGCTACAGAGGACCATGGGTGTACCTAATAAACTGGCTATAAGGGGGGTCCGACCCGGTACCAGATGGGTGTACCTAATAAACTGTCTCCAAGGGGGGTCCGACCCGGTACCAGATGGGTGTACCTAATAAACTGTCTCCAAGGGGGGTCCAACCCATACTAGATGGGTGTACCTAATAAACTGGCTATAAGGGGGGTCCGACCCGGTACCAGATGGGTGTACCTAATAAACTGTCTATAAGGGGGGTCCGACCCGTACTAGATGGGTGTACCTAATAAACTGTCTCTAAGGGGGGTCCGACCCGTACTAGATGGGTGTACCTAATAAACTGGCCACTGACTGTATATGTTATACTGTACATTTACATGGAAGGCTGTGTGTCTGTCTGTCTGCCTGTCTGTCTGTCTATCTGCCTGTCTGTCTGTCTGTTTTCTATCTGTCTTTCTGTGGTCTGCTATAGAAACATGTGGTTACTGCATAGAGGAAGCCAAGCCATATAGGATGTCTGTCTGTCTGTCTGTCTGTCTGTCTGTCTGCCTGCCTGCCTGCCTGCCTGCCTGCCTGCTATAGAAACATGCAGTTAGTACATAGAGGAAGCCAAGCCAAATAGGATGAATGTAAAGGATAAACTCTAATCTAAGATCACCTCTGCATGTTGGGGTAGTTCCCTCGACACAGATTAAGCCTTTTCTTCAGTCTAATGGACTTTATCTATTGAGAGAGAGTAGTCCAGGACTAGGGTTAATCTGAGACTGGGAAACCAGGGCAAGGGGTTAGGGGTCAGGGGTTAGGGGTTAGGGGTCAGGGGTCAGGGGTCAGGGGTCAGGGGTTAGGGGTTAGGGGTTGGAGGTCAGGATAAAGTAGTAAATTCTGTTTATTATAAAAAATTGGATTACCCACTGACATTCTCAGATATTAACATACACCCCCCCTCCCTCCCCTCCCACTATCGCTCCCCCCTCTTCTCTCCCTCCCTCCCCTCCCACTATTGCTCCCCCCTCTTCTCTCCCTCCCTCCCCCTCCCACTATCGCTCCCCCCTCTTCTCTCCCCTCCCACTATCGCTCCCCCCCTCTTCTCTCCCTCCCTCCCCCTCCCACTATCGCTCCCCCCCTCTTCTCTCCCTCCCTCCCCTCCCACTATCGCTCCCCCCTCTTCTCTCCCTCCCTCCCCCTCCCACTATCGCTCCCCCCCCCCTCTTCTCCCCCCTTCTCCCCTCCCACTATCGCTCCCCCCTCTTCTCTCCCTCCCTCCCCTCCCACTATCGCTCCCCCCTTCTTCTCTCCCTCCCTCCCCTCCCACTATCGCTCCCCCCTCTTCTCTCCCTCCCTCCCCTCCCACTATCGCTCCCCCCTCTTCTCTCCCTCCCTCCCCTCCCACTATCGCTCCCCCCTCTTCTCTCCCTCCCTCCCCTCCCACTATCGCTCCCCCCTCTTCTCTCCCTCCCTCCCCTCCCACTATCGCTCCCCCCTCTTCTCTCCCTCCCTCCCCTCCCACTAT
>NW_028157363.1:0-8104 GCF_964263955.1 Coregonus lavaretus
ATCTAGCTGTATGGCCTGTTGTCTAATCTAGCTGTATGGCCTGTTGTCTAATCTAGCTGTATGGCCTGTTGTCTAATCTAGTTGTATGGCCTGTTGTCTAATCTAGTTGTATTGCCTGTTGTCTAATCTAGTTGTATGGCCTGTTGTCTAATCTAGTTGTATGGCCTGTTGTCTAATCTAGTTGTATGGCCTGTTGTCTAATCTAGTTGTATGGCCTGTTGTCTAATCTAGTTGTATGGCCTGTTGTCTAATCTAGTGGTGTTGTCTAATCTAGCTGTATGGCCTGTTGTCTAATCTAGTTGTATGGCCTGTTGTCTAATCTAGTTGTATGGCCTGTTGTCTAATCTAGTGGTGTTGTCTAATCTAGCTGTATGGCCTGTTGTCTAATGTAGTTGTATGGCCTGTTGTCTAATCTAGTTGTATGGCCTGTTGTCTAATCTAGTTGTATGGCCTGTTGTCTAATCTAGTTGTATGGCCTGTTGTCTAATCTAGTTGTATGGCCTGTTGTCTAATCTAGTGGTGTTGTCTAATCTAGCTGTATGGCCTGTTGTCTAATCTAGTTGTATGGCCTGTTGTCTAATCTAGTGGTGTTGTCTAATCTAGCTGTATGGCCTGTTGTCTAATCTAGCTGTATGGCCTGTTGTCTAATCTAGTTGTATGGCCTGTTGTCTAATCTAGCTGTATGGCCTGTTGTCTAATCTAGTGGTGTTGTCTAATCTAGCTGTATGGCCTGTTGTCTAATCTAGTTGTATGGCCTGTTGTCTAA
Organism: Coregonus lavaretus; assembly: GCF_964263955.1. Lineage (NCBI taxonomy): Eukaryota > Metazoa > Chordata > Actinopteri > Salmoniformes > Salmonidae > Coregonus > Coregonus lavaretus. The sequence continues at coordinate 767 of NW_028157363.1, forward strand.
TCTAGTGGGGCGGCAGGTAGCTTAGTGGGTAAGAGCGTTGTGCCAGTAACCGAAAGGTCGCTGGTTCTAATCCCCGAGCCGACTAGGTGAAAAATCTGTCGATGTGCCCTTAAGCAAGGCACTTAACCCTAATTGCTCATGTAAGTCGCTCTGGATAAGAGCGTCTGCTAAATGACTAAAATGTAAATGTAAAATGTAGTGGTGTTGTCTAATATAGCTGTATGGCCTGTTGTCTAATCTAGTTGTATGGCCTGTTGTCTAATCTAGTTGTATGGCCTGTTGTCTAATCTAGTTGTATTGCCTGTTGTCTAATCTAGTGGTGTTGTCTAATCTAGTTGTATGGCCTGTTGTCTAATCTAGTGGTGTTGTCTAATCTAGCTGTATGGCCTGTTGTCTAATCTAGTGGTGTTGTCTAATCTAGTTGTATGGCCTGTTGTCTAATCTAGTGGTGTTGTCTAATATAGCTGTATGGCCTGTTGTCTAATCTAGTTGTATGGCCTGTTGTCTAATCTAGTTGTATGGCCTGTTGTCTAATCTAGTTGTATGGCCTGTTGTCTAATCTAGTTGTATTGCCTGTTGTCTAATCTAGTTGTATGGCCTGTTGTCTAATCTAGTGGTGTTGTCTAATATAGCTGTATGGCCTGTTGTCTAATCTAGTTGTATGGCCTGTTGTCTAATCTAGTTGTATGGCCTGTTGTCTAATCTAGTTGTATGGCCTGTTGTCTAATCTAGTTGTATTGCCTGTTGTCTAATCTAGTTGTATGGCCTGTTGTCTAATCTAGTGGTGTTGTCTAATCTAGCTGTATGGCCTGTTGTCTAATCTAGTGGTGTTGTCTAATCTAGCTGTATGGCCTGTTGTCTAATCTAGTGGTGTTGTCTAATCTAGTTGTATGGCCTGTTGTCTAATCTAGTGGTGTTGTCTAATCTAGTTGTATGGCCTGTTGTCTAATCTAGTGGTGTTGTCTAATCTAGTTGTATGGCCTGTTGTCTAATCTAGTTGTATGGCCTGTTGTCTAATCTAGCTGTATGGCCTGTTGTATAATCTAGCTGTATGGCCTGTTGTATAATCTTGTTGTATGGCCTGTTGTCTAATCTAGTTGTATGGCCTGTTGTCTAATCTAGCTGTATGGCCTGTTGTCTAATCTAGTTGTATGGCCTGTTGTCTAATCTAGTTGTATGGCCTGTTGTCTAATCTAGTTGTATTGCCTGTTGTCTAATCTAGTGGTGTTGTCTAATCTAGTTGTATGGCCTGTTGTCTAATCTAGCTGTATGGCCTGTTGTCTAATCTAGTGGTGTTGTCTAATCTAGCTGTATGGCCTGTTGTCTAATCTAGCTGTATGGCCTGTTGTCTAATCTAGTTGTATGGCCTGTTGTCTAATCTAGCTGTATTGCCTGTTGTATAATCTAGTTGTATGGCCTGTTGTCTAATCTAGTTGTATGGCCTGTTGTCTAATCTAGCTGTATGGCCTGTTGTATAATCTAGCTGTATGGCCTGTTGTATAATCTAGTTGTATGGCCTGTTGTCTAATCTAGTTGTATGGCCTGTTGTCTAATCTAGCTGTATGGCCTGTTGTCTAATCTAGCTGTATTGCCTGTTGTCTAATCTAGTTGTATGGCCTGTTGTCTAATCTAGTTGTATTGCCTGTTGTCTAATCTAGTTGTATGGCCTGTTGTCTAATCTAGTGGTGTTGTCTAATCTAGCTGTATGGCCTGTTGTCTAATCTAGTGGTGTTGTCTAATCTAGTTGTATGGCCTGTTGTCTAATCTAGTGGTGTTGTCTAATATAGCTGTATGGCCTGTTGTCTAATCTAGTTGTATGGCCTGTTGTCTAATCTAGTTGTATGGCCTGTTGTCTAATCTAGTTGTATGGCCTGTTGTCTAATCTAGTTGTATTGCCTGTTGTCTAATCTAGTTGTATGGCCTGTTGTCTAATCTAGTTGTATGGCCTGTTGTCTAATCTAGTGGTGTTGTCTAATCTAGCTGTATGGCCTGTTGTCTAATCTAGTTGTATGGCCTGTTGTCTAATCTAGTGGTGTTGTCTAATCTAGCTGTATGGCCTGTTGTCTAATCTAGCTGTATGGCCTGTTGTCTAATCTAGTTGTATGGCCTGTTGTCTAATCTAGCTGTATGGCCTGTTGTCTAATCTAGTGGTGTTGTCTAATCTAGCTGTATGGCCTGTTGTCTAATCTAGTTGTATGGCCTGTTGTCTAATCTAGTGGTGTTGTCTAATATAGCTGTATGGCCTGTTGTCTAATCTAGTTGTATGGCCTGTTGTCTAATCTAGCTGTATGGCCTGTTGTCTAATCTAGTGGTGTTGTATAATCTAGTTGTATGGCCTGTTGTCTAATCTAGTTGTATTGCCTGTTGTCTAATCTAGCTGTATTGCCTGTTGTCTAATCTAGCTGTATGGCCTGTTGTCTAATCTAGCTGTATGGCCTGTTGTCTAATATAGTTGTATTGCCTGTTGTCTAATCTAGCTGTATGGCCTGTTGTCTAATCTAGCTGTATGGCCTGTTGTCTAATCTAGTTGTATGGCCTGTTGTCTAATCTAGCTGTATGGCCTGTTGTCTAATCTAGCTGTATGGCCTGTTGTCTAATCTAGTTGTATGGCCTGTTGTCTAATCTAGTTGTATTGCCTGTTGTCTAATCTAGTTGTATGGCCTGTTGTCTAATCTAGTTGTATGGCCTGTTGTCTAATCTAGTTGTATGGCCTGTTGTCTAATCTAGTTGTATGGCCTGTTGTCTAATCTAGTTGTATGGCCTGTTGTCTAATCTAGTTGTATGGCCTGTTGTCTAATCTAGTTGTATGGCCTGTTGTCTAATCTAGTTGTATTGCCTGTTGTCTAATCTAGTTGTATGGCCTGTTGTCTAATCTAGTTGTATGGCCTGTTGTCTAATCTAGTGGTGTTGTCTAATCTAGCTGTATGGCCTGTTGTCTAATCTAGTTGTATGGCCTGTTGTCTAATCTAGTGGTGTTGTCTAATCTAGCTGTATGGCCTGTTGTCTAATCTAGCTGTATGGCCTGTTGTCTAATCTAGTTGTATGGCCTGTTGTCTAATCTAGCTGTATGGCCTGTTGTCTAATCTAGTGGTGTTGTCTAATCTAGCTGTATGGCCTGTTGTCTAATCTAGTGGTGTTGTCTAATATAGCTGTATGGCCTGTTGTCTAATCTAGTTGTATGGCCTGTTGTCTAATCTAGCTGTATGGCCTGTTGTCTAATCTAGTGGTGTTGTATAATCTAGTTGTATGGCCTGTTGTCTAATCTAGTTGTATTGCCTGTTGTCTAATCTAGCTGTATTGCCTGTTGTCTAATCTAGCTGTATCGCCTGTTGTCTAATCTAGCTGTATGGCCTGTTGTCTAATATAGTTGTATTGCCTGTTGTCTAATCTAGCTGTATGGCCTGTTGTCTAATCTAGCTGTATGGCCTGTTGTCTAATCTAGTTGTATGGCCTGTTGTCTAATCTAGCTGTATGGCCTGTTGTCTAATCTAGCTGTATGGCCTGTTGTCTAATCTAGTTGTATGGCCTGTTGTCTAATCTAGTTGTATTGCCTGTTGTCTAATCTAGTTGTATGGCCTGTTGTCTAATCTAGTTGTATGGCCTGTTGTCTAATCTAGTTGTATGGCCTGTTGTCTAATCTAGTTGTATGGCCTGTTGTCTAATCTAGTTGTATGGCCTGTTGTCTAATCTAGTGGTGTTGTCTAATCTAGCTGTATGGCCTGTTGTCTAATCTAGTTGTATGGCCTGTTGTCTAATCTAGTTGTATGGCCTGTTGTCTAATCTAGTGGTGTTGTCTAATCTAGCTGTATGGCCTGTTGTCTAATGTAGTTGTATGGCCTGTTGTCTAATCTAGTTGTATGGCCTGTTGTCTAATCTAGTTGTATGGCCTGTTGTCTAATCTAGTTGTATGGCCTGTTGTCTAATCTAGTGGTGTTGTCTAATCTAGCTGTATGGCCTGTTGTCTAATCTAGTTGTATGGCCTGTTGTCTAATCTAGTGGTGTTGTCTAATCTAGCTGTATGGCCTGTTGTCTAATCTAGCTGTATGGCCTGTTGTCTAATCTAGTTGTATGGCCTGTTGTCTAATCTAGCTGTATGGCCTGTTGTCTAATCTAGTGGTGTTGTCTAATCTAGCTGTATGGCCTGTTGTCTAATCTAGTTGTATGGCCTGTTGTCTAATCTAGTGGTGTTGTCTAATATAGCTGTATGGCCTGTTGTCTAATCTAGTTGTATGGCCTGTTGTCTAATCTAGTTGTATGGCCTGTTGTCTAATCTAGTTGTATTGCCTGTTGTCTAATCTAGTGGTGTTGTCTAATCTAGTTGTATGGCCTGTTGTCTAATCTAGTGGTGTTGTCTAATCTAGCTGTATGGCCTGTTGTCTAATCTAGTGGTGTTGTCTAATCTAGTTGTATGGCCTGTTGTCTAATCTAGTGGTGTTGTCTAATATAGCTGTATGGCCTGTTGTCTAATCTAGTTGTATGGCCTGTTGTCTAATCTAGTTGTATGGCCTGTTGTCTAATCTAGTTGTATGGCCTGTTGTCTAATCTAGTTGTATTGCCTGTTGTCTAATCTAGTTGTATGGCCTGTTGTCTAATCTAGTGGTGTTGTCTAATCTAGCTGTATGGCCTGTTGTCTAATCTAGTGGTGTTGTCTAATCTAGCTGTATGGCCTGTTGTCTAATCTAGTGGTGTTGTCTAATCTAGTTGTATGGCCTGTTGTCTAATCTAGTGGTGTTGTCTAATCTAGTTGTATGGCCTGTTGTCTAATCTAGTGGTGTTGTCTAATCTAGTTGTATGGCCTGTTGTCTAATCTAGTTGTATGGCCTGTTGTCTAATCTAGCTGTATGGCCTGTTGTATAATCTAGCTGTATGGCCTGTTGTATAATCTAGTTGTATGGCCTGTTGTCTAATCTAGTTGTATGGCCTGTTGTCTAATCTAGCTGTATGGCCTGTTGTCTAATCTAGTTGTATGGCCTGTTGTCTAATCTAGTTGTATGGCCTGTTGTCTAATCTAGTTGTATTGGCCTGTTGTCTAATCTAGTGGTGTTGTCTAATCTAGTTGTATGGCCTGTTGTCTAATCTAGCTGTATGGCCTGTTGTCTAATCTAGTGGTGTTGTCTAATCTAGCTGTATGGCCTGTTGTCTAATCTAGCTGTATGGCCTGTTGTCTAATCTAGTTGTATGGCCTGTTGTCTAATCTAGCTGTATTGCCTGTTGTATAATCTAGTTGTATGGCCTGTTGTCTAATCTAGTTGTATGGCCTGTTGTCTAATCTAGCTGTATGGCCTGTTGTATAATCTAGCTGTATGGCCTGTTGTATAATCTAGTTGTATGGCCTGTTGTCTAATCTAGTTGTATGGCCTGTTGTCTAATCTAGCTGTATGGCCTGTTGTCTAATCTAGCTGTATGGCCTGTTGTCTAATCTAGTTGTATGGCCTGTTGTCTAATCTAGTTGTATTGCCTGTTGTCTAATCTAGTTGTATGGCCTGTTGTCTAATCTAGTGGTGTTGTCTAATCTAGCTGTATGGCCTGTTGTCTAATCTAGTGGTGTTGTCTAATCTAGTTGTATGGCCTGTTGTCTAATCTAGTGGTGTTGTCTAATCTAGTTGTATGGCCTGTTGTCTAATCTAGTGGTGTTGTCTAATATAGCTGTATGGCCTGTTGTCTAATCTAGTTGTATGGCCTGTTGTCTAATCTAGTTGTATGGCCTGTTGTCTAATCTAGTTGTATGGCCTGTTGTCTAATCTAGTTGTATTGCCTGTTGTCTAATCTAGTTGTATGGCCTGTTGTCTAATCTAGTTGTATGGCCTGTTGTCTAATCTAGTGGTGTTGTCTAATCTAGCTGTATGGCCTGTTGTCTAATCTAGTTGTATGGCCTGTTGTCTAATCTAGTGGTGTTGTCTAATCTAGCTGTATGGCCTGTTGTCTAATCTAGCTGTATGGCCTGTTGTCTAATCTAGTTGTATGGCCTGTTGTCTAATCTAGCTGTATGGCCTGTTGTCTAATCTAGTGGTGTTGTCTAATCTAGCTGTATGGCCTGTTGTCTAATCTAGTTGTATGGCCTGTTGTCTAATCTAGTGGTGTTGTCTAATATAGCTGTATGGCCTGTTGTCTAATCTAGTTGTATGGCCTGTTGTCTAATCTAGCTGTATGGCCTGTTGTCTAATCTAGTGGTGTTGTATAATCTAGTTGTATGGCCTGTTGTCTAATCTAGTTGTATTGCCTGTTGTCTAATCTAGCTGTATTGCCTGTTGTCTAATCTAGCTGTATGGCCTGTTGTCTAATCTAGCTGTATGGCCTGTTGTCTAATATAGTTGTATTGCCTGTTGTCTAATCTAGCTGTATGGCCTGTTGTCTAATCTAGCTGTATGGCCTGTTGTCTAATCTAGTTGTATGGCCTGTTGTCTAATCTAGCTGTATGGCCTGTTATCTAATCTAGCTGTATGGCCTGTTGTCTAATCTAGTTGTATGGCCTGTTGTCTAATCTAGTTGTATTGCCTGTTGTCTAATCTAGTTGTATGGCCTGTTGTCTAATCTAGTTGTATGGCCTGTTGTCTAATCTAGTTGTATGGCCTGTTGTCTAATCTAGTTGTATGGCCTGTTGTCTAATCTAGTTGTATGGCCTGTTGTCTAATCTAGTGGTGTTGTCTAATCTAGCTGTATGGCCTGTTGTCTAATCTAGTTGTATGGCCTGTTGTCTAATCTAGTTGTATGGCCTGTTGTCTAATCTAGTGGTGTTGTCTAATCTAGCTGTATGGCCTGTTGTCTAATCTAGTTGTATGGCCTGTTGTCTAATCTAGTTGTATGGCCTGTTGTCTAATCTAGTTGTATGGCCTGTTGTCTAATCTAGTTGTATGGCCTGTTGTCTAATCTAGTTGTATGGCCTGTTGTCTAATCTAGTGGTGTTGTCTAATCTAGCTGTATGGCCTGTTGTCTAATCTAGTTGTATGGCCTGTTGTCTAATCTAGTGGTGTTGTCTAATCTAGCTGTATGGCCTGTTGTCTAATCTAGCTGTATGGCCTGTTGTCTAATCTAGTTGTATGGCCTGTTGTCTAATCTAGCTGTATGGCCTGTTGTCTAATCTAGTGGTGTTGTCTAATCTAGCTGTATGGCCTGTTGTCTAATCTAGTTGTATGGCCTGTTGTCTAATCTAGTGGTGTTGTCTAATATAGCTGTATGGCCTGTTGTCTAATCTAGTTGTATGGCCTGTTGTCTAATCTAGTTGTATGGCCTGTTGTCTAATCTAGTTGTATTGCCTGTTGTCTAATCTAGTGGTGTTGTCTAATCTAGTTGTATGGCCTGTTGTCTAATCTAGTGGTGTTGTCTAATCTAGCTGTATGG